>NC_067398.1:651717597-652010097 GCF_016432865.1 Antechinus flavipes
GTTTCCACCTCCCTAGAGGAGAAAACTAAGAAGGGAAATCATATCATCTACCTTGTACCAATTTCTAAGATCTGTTTATCCTTTATTCGGCAGGATTTATTTACAAAGAGGACTGGATGAATTGGTGTTCTTGGAGTCTCATTGTGATCTTCATCACACTCTTAATAATATTTATTTTTAAATTTATGTTACGATATTTTTACTTTTTTTTTATATTGCTCTTTTCAATAACTTTTACCAATACTGATAGTGTTATCTTTTTGATTCCTGTATTTAGGTTATATTTTTGGTGGTTTCTTCGTATTATTCAGTCAAAAATGTGCTCTGCTTCTGGGGAAAAGGAAGAACCATCTAAGTTGTGAGCACAGGAACCCCTTGTGTTTGCAAGGAGAAACTTTGACTGCTCTTTTCAGGAAAGAGCCTGGTTTCCCAGAGTTTGCCTTTTGAACTGGAACTGGAAGCTGCCCCACTGATTTGCTCATCTACTGAGTCAAGACTGAGCATCTTTGTTGTGATTTGCTGTAATTAAGACCCTCTCACCAACTTTCTTAGAGTTCATCTGAGCTGGCCTGAACACCCTTTTCACCCCAATGAGACTGACCTTTCTTTTTATTATTATTATTAAAGCTTTTTTATTTTCAAAACATATGCATGGATAATTTTTCAACATTGACTCTTGCAAAATTTTCTGTTCCAAATTTTTCCCTCCTTTCCCTCACTCCCTCTCTAGATAGCAGGTAGTCCAATGCATGTTAAATATGTTAAAATATGTGCTAAACTCAATATATGTATACATATTTATACAGTTATCTTGCTATGTAAGAAAAAAATAGATCTAAAAAGAAAAGAAAAAATGGAGAAGGAAAACAAAATGCAAGCAAACATCAACAGAAAGAATGAAAATGCTATGTTGTGATCCACAATCAGTTCCCACAGGTTTCTATCTGGGTGTAGATGGCTTTCTTCATCACTGAACAATTGGAACTAATTTGAATCAGCTCACTGTTGAAAAGAGCCATGTCCATCAGCATTGATCATTGTATATTCTTGTTGTTGCCATGTATAATGATCTCCTGGTTCTGCTTATTTCATTTAGCATCAGGTCATGTAAGTCTCTCTAGGCCTCTCTGAAATCATTCTGTTGGTCATTTCTTATATAACAATAACATTCCAAAACATTCATAAACCATAATTTATTAAGCCATTCTCCAATTGATGGGCAACCATTCAGTTTCCAGTTTCTAGCCACTACAGAAAGGGCTGCCACAAACATTTTTGCACATGTGGGTCCCTTTCCCTCCTTTAAGATCTTTTTAGGATATATTCCCAATAGAAATACTGCTGGATCAAAGAGTATGCACAGTTTGATAATTTTTTGAGCATAGTTCCAAATTGCTCTCCAGAATGATTGGATTCACAGTTCTACCAACCATTTGTGGTTCAATTTATCTAGTTCTGAGAAAGCAAGGTTGATCCCCCACTAGTATAGTTTTGCTGTCTTTATTTTCTTGCATCTCTTAACTTCTTCTCTAGGAATTTCCATGCTATACCACTTGGTGCATATATGTTTATTATTGATATTGCTTCATTATCTATGGTACGCTTTAGCAAGATATAGTTTCCTTCCTTATCTTTTTTAATTAGATCTATCTTTGTTTTTACTTGATTTGAGATTATGATTGCTACCCCTGATTTCTTTCTTCACCTGAAGCATAATATATTCTGCTCCAGCCCTTTACCTTCACTCTGTATGTATCACTATGCTTTAAATGTGCTTCTTGTAAACAACAAATTGTAGGATTCTGGCTTTTAATTCAGTCTGCTATCTGCTTCTGTTTTATGGGGGAGTTCATCCCATTCACATTCACCATTAAAATAATTAATTCTATATTTCCTGCCATCTTATTTATCCTAAGTTATGCTTTTCTCTTTCCCATCCCCTTCCCTCCTCCCAAGTATTTTGCTTTTGATGACCACTTCCCTCAGACCATCCTTCTTTGGAGTCCTAACCCCCATTTAAACCTTTCCTCTAATTCTTCTGTTTTCCCTTCTATTAGTCTTTCCTTTTTTTTCCCTTTTCCCTCCTACTTCCCTATAATGTGAGACAAGTTTTTTTTTTTTTTATGATACCAAATAGGTGTGATATTCTTAAAGCCAAATCTGATGAGAGTAAGATATACACAATGCTCATCCCCTTCCTTCTTTCCCTCAATAGATTTTCTTTGCCTCTTTGTGAGATGTAATTTCTCTTATTCTACTTTCTTTTCCCTCTTTTTACAGTATGATCCCCTTTCCATCTCTACTTTCTTTTTCATATTATCATAATAAAATCAAATTATGTTTACATTCTCTAAGTATATCCATAACGGAAATATAGTTCTCAAGAGTTCTTTTCTTTTTACTTTTTTATGCTTCTCTTGAGTTCTGTGTTTGGAGATCAAATTTTTTGTTCAGTTCTTGTCATTTCATTAGAAATAGGTGGAATTCATTGAATGTCCATCTTCTTCCCTGAAAAATAATGCTCATTTTAGCTGGATAGCTTGTTCTTGCCTGTAATCCCAGTTCCTTTGCTTCTTGAAATATTAGATTCCAAGCCCTTTGATCCATTAAGGTGGACACTGCTAGATTCTGGGTACTTCTAAGTGTGACTCCTCAGTATTTAAATTGTTTCTTTCTGGCTGCTTGTAATATCTTTTCCTTGATATGATATGATATAGCCATTCCTATAGTGGCTAGGAATTTAGCCACTATATTCCTTGGTGATTAAATTTTGGGGTCTCTTTTAGGAGGTGATCAGTGAATTCTTTCAATGGCTATTTTACCTTGTGATTCTAAAATATCAGGGCAGTTTTCTTTTATGATTTTCTGTAAGATAATGTCTAGGTTCTTTTTTTTTTCCACGATGGCTTTCAGGAAGCCCAATAATGCTTAAATTGTCTCTCCTAGATCTATTTTCCAGGTCAGTTGTTTTTCCTAGGAGATATTTCATATTTTCTTCTATTTTTTTTTCATTTTTTGTTTTTGTTTGACTGATTCTTGAAGTTGTATTGTGTCATTCACTTCCATTTATTCAATTCTAATTTTTAGTATATTATTTTTTTCAGTTTCCTTTTTTAGCTCCTTTTGCAATTGGCCAATTAAATTTTTTTGTTCATTGCATTAATTTTTTTCCATTTTTTCCATTTCTTCTTGCAATGATCACATTTCATTTCCCCATTTTTCTTCTAGCTCTCTTTTAAGATCCTTTATGCAATCTTCAAAGAAAGTCTTGTGAAATGAGGACCTGTAGAGGACCGCAGATAGTGGGGGAACTCTGGATAAGATATAAGACCCTTCAGCCCAGATGGAAGCCAGTGACAATGTCTGGCTTGGCTCCCTACTTCTCTTTGGTGTTCTCACCCTTCCTGAGAAGTCAAGAAGGGTGTGACCACCTGTGCTCTTCTTGAAGCAAGGGATACTACAGTAAGAGGGATTTACATATCAATAGTGGGGTGCTTTAATTAATACTTGCTCAGTGTGATGTGATATAATGGTTCTCTAGTTGGCACATGCTTAGTGTGCTGTAATGATGTAATCATACTGAGATATTTAAGAGCTGAGAGGACTGGAAATAGAGTCACTCCATCTTTTACCATTCTGGTGGCTCTCTCCTGCTTCCTTCACTCTTCCACTAAGACCAAGGCTGGAACAGAGAACCTCCAGAGAGCTTGTCTGGACATTACAGAGATCAGCTCATGCCTATCTTTGGGGCTTTCTTCTTGAGTTGCTTTGCCTTTAGGAACTTCAGGATTTGAGTTCTGTTCTTTCTCTCCATAAAAACTATCTATGGTGAGTAGTTTTTGGTTTTTATTCTTTTTTTTTTTTTTTTTTTTTTTTACAGTTTGAGGTCTGTTTAATTCAAAAAAAAAAAAAAATCAGCTGCTTTAATTTGCCCTGGGGCAATTTTGCTGATTGGTTTTCAGTGCTGGGTAAAGACAGGTAGGTCCAGCATTCTTCTGGGTCTCAATGATTTACAATTTGACTTTTACAAAAATTTAATCTGCCAAATCATCTGTTTGCAACCAGGACAGAGTGGCCTAAGAGGCTCACAGAAGATTCCCAGGTGTGTGGAAGCTTCAATGCTCTGACCCGGCTCTAGTGCCTTGCCCCAGGCTCCCTATACTGTGGTCTGGGTTCAATAGACTGTCCCTCTGCCCTATTGAAATAGACCTGTTCTGAAGTTCTTTCAAGGTATCTTCTTCTAGAAATATGTTGTACTCCAAATATTTGTGGATTCTTTGACTTCAAAACCAATTTAGAGACTTAGTCTGCTGTCAATTTGAGAGAAGGTTAGAGAAGGTTACAGAGTCGTGTCTGCTCTCTGTCATCTTGGCTCCGCTGAGACTGACCTTTCTTGAAGTTTTTCCAGTCTGTGTTGAGTGGGAGTGTAGGTTCATTCAATCAGTCTCTATTCAGAGGCTTCATTTCATGTAATTTTCCAGGGAAATTGAGAGAACTAGAGCAGCTTCCTGACTTTATTCCATCTTGATTCCATCCCCAGAAGTCTTTCCTTCTGATTCTTATTTAGAGGTTTGAGTTCCAAATTCTATCCTTCTTTCTCTTCTCCCCTCTCCCCAAGATTGTAATCAATCACATATAGTTTATACATGTGCAATTATGTAAGACACTTCTATCTTAGTCATTTTGTACAAGACAACTCGAAAGAAAAAAGCAATAAAGTGATAAATAGCATGCTTCACTCTGAATTCAATCAGTATGAGTTTTTCTTTGGAGGCAGATAGTGTCTTTTATCACTATTATTTTGGCATTGACTTCAATCATTGTCAAGTTGAAAATAGCTAAATCATTCAAACTCTAAATATACTTTTAACCTGTATTCAGCTTATCTTCACCAATGGTTCAAGTAACTGGAATTTATCCCTTAGACTTTTTGGCATACAGAAAATAGCCAGACTGTCCTGGCAAAAGAGTTTAGAATCATCCAGGGTTTATCCCCTAGAGTCAATGATGCTCAGTTTGAGAGAAAATGGGGGAATAGTCCCAAGGGGAAGGCTAACAAAAATGAAGCCAGGGGAAAGAGAGGCCCAAGGAAGAAAGTAGGTCAGGAGTCTTAGGATCTGATATGGAGGCATCTACGGAACAAAGTTGGGCTGGGTTAAAGAGCAAGATATTTTTTTTCCATCCCTACTCTCTCCTTCCATCTTTTTTCTTTCTCTCCTTTTCTCCTTGTTCTTATCTTCTTCCTGCTCACCAAAACTTTCTGGGATTCTGACCCTCATTCTTACATCTTCCCCTGGAAAGGGGAGGGGTATTGCTTCCCACCTTCTGTCCTTGTTCCTTTCTACTGCCATCTGGTCCACAGCCTCACAAACCCTCCAACCCTCAAAACTTCATGATAGTCATGCTCCTTCCCTGAGGAAGTTTCTCAAAGGAGAGGAGAATGCACTTCTCTTCATCTACATCAAAGAACCTGCTAATATCAGGATTTGTTTGTCTCTCCATTCTATATCTACATTTCATAAGAGTGGCTATGCCCTAGACTTGACATCTAAGCAACACATTCCTCATATCCCTATCCAGTCCTCACCAGTCCAGTGAATTTGCTTCAGTAGCTATAACTTCTTTGCTTGTTTCCCTTGATCATTCTCTTTTCCTCCTCTCATCTTTCCCAACAAACATTCCCTCAGTGTCCTTGTCAGAAACAGAATTCTACACAGATCTTGGAATATATCCTGAGGAATCTCCGATTTCATCTTTTTCCCTAGGATTGATCTAATTTTTTCATAAGCATGTGAGAGCATTGCTGACATGAGGCAACAAATGCCCCCTGGAGCCTTTCTTGATTGACCCTTTGCAGTATGGCATTTTATGAGCATCTTCTGAGTCACAGATTTGATTCTTTAACACTTTTACTCATTACCTGTTGTATAGAGAGTGTGAGTCCACAGAAGCCAGACCTCTCATTCAATATCATATAAAACAGAGCTGACAAAATATTCTTCTGGATATTAATGTAAGTAGATCATATGATTGTCTTTGTAAAAGAATCAGAAAGTTGGCAAGTAAGCTCATCTTCTGTACACTCTCTGGAAGCCACTTAAAATCTATCTGAGAGCAAAGACAATGATAGGAATCATGGATTATCTTGTTCACACTTGGTTCTGATTTCTTCTATTTAATCTCCTTTGTTTTGGAAACTTTCAATCCAAGTAGGTTGGATATCATGAGTATTCCATGTAACCTCATCTATCAAAAATTGTTCTTAATTTTACATATCAGTAATTATTGTCATCATCATTATCATCAACACAGAATCATCATCATCGTCATCATCATCATCATCATCATCACAGAATTTCAGATTTGGAAGGCTTGGCCTGGAATCAGGATGACCTGAGTTCAAATTTGGCCTCAAATGTACTTGTGTGATCCTATGCAAGTCACTTAATCTGTATTTGCCTCAGTTTTCTCAACTGGAAAATTAGGATAATAACAGCATTTACCTTTTGAGGATCAAAAGTGTTAAAGTGTTTAGCACTGTGCCTGACACATAGTAAGGCCTACATAAATGTCATCATTATCATCATCACTTTTATAATCTCTGTCAGATTCCACTTTTGGTCCCAAGAAATAGAACAGCAATGGGTGGAAGTCATAAAGTGGCCAACTGAGTTTTGATGTCTAGAAAAAGTTCCTAATAAATATAGCTGTAAAAAAGAAGATTGTGATTGGTAGGAACTGGGTATCCTCTTACTATTATTGTTATTGTTCTTTTTAGTGTGATTCTTAATGACCCTGGGGATCTCTATACATAAGGCTATCAGGCAAAGATATTTGAAAGTGCTCAAGATATAATTTCTGGGTATTTTAATTATTTTTTAATAATGTCAGCATTTTAATAAAAGGATGAACATCTGGCTATCTCTCTCTTAGACCAAAGAAAATCATGACAGTTAGCTCATCATTTTTGTGTCCTTTTTTATTTTTTTTATTTTTAATACACGTTGTTTTAAGAATTAGGAAAGAAAAATCAGAACAATGATTTCCCTGATTTTCCCTTCAAAAGGGAAAAATTATGGAAAACGTTTGAAAAAATAAATGAAGATAGCATGTTGATTTATTTTCAATCTCCTTAGTTCTTTTTTCTGGATACAGATGGCATTTTTTGTCTAAAGTCTACTGTGATTGTTTGGATCACTGAAGCACTAAGAACTAAGTCTTTCATAGTTGATCATAGCACACATTCTTGTTATTTTGTATGATATATTCCTGGTTCTGCTTGTTTTGCTCAGCATCCATTTGTGTAAATATTTCCAGCCATTTCTAAAATCAACTTGTCCATCATTTTTTAGAGATCAATAAGATTCCATTATCTTCCTAGACCACAACTTGTTCAGCCACTCCACAATTGATAGGCATCGACTCATTTTCCACTTCTTTGCTACTACAAAAAGAATTACTACAATCATTTTTGCACAGATGGATCCTTTTCCCTCTTTCATGTTTTCCTTCAGATACAGACCCAGTAATGACACTTCTGAGTCAAAAGCCCAATTTTATAGCCCTTTGGGCATAATTCCAAATTGCTCTCCAAAGGGTTGGATTATTTCATAACTCCACCAACAATGCATTAGTGTCCCAGTTTTCCCACATCTCCCCCCATATTTATCATTATCTTTTCCTGTCATCTTGGCCAGTCTGAGAGGTATGAGATGGTACCTTGGAGTTATTTTAATGTGCATTTCTCTAATAGTGATTTAAAGCATTTTTTTTTAATATAAGTATAGGTGGCTTTAATTTCATCATCTGAATATGGTCTGTTTATATCCTATGACCATTTGTCAATTGGAGAATGATTTGTGTTCTTATAAATTTAATACCTTTCTATATTTTAAAAATGAAATCTTCATCAGAAACACTGGCTGTAAAGATTTATGCCAAGCTTTATACTTCTCTTTTAAAGGCCAAGTTTTGTTGGTTTCTGTTGTTTTTGTCTGTGGAAAACCTTTTTAATTTAGTGTAATCAAAGTTGCCCATTTTGCCTTACATAATGTTCTCTAATTCTTCTTTCATCATAAATTCATCCCTTCTTCAAAGATATGATAGGTAAATTAACTCTTGTTCTCCTAATTTGTTTATTATATTATCCTTTATACCCAAATCATGTAATCATTTTGAGCATATTTTGGCATGGGGTATGAAATGTAGGTCTATGCTGAGTTTCTGACAAATTATTGAAAAACAGATGTTTCCAGGGTGGCAGTTAACCCAGATAATTAACAATTAATGAGAGAATGAACAGAAAACTTTATTTAAATCTTATTTAATTTAGATTGGTTCCTGCCAACCTAGGACAATTTTTCAAAGAATTTATGTCCCACCCCAACTTGAACAGAATACAATGTCTGTCCTAGCTGGATGGAATCTAGATAGAGGAGAAAGATAGCTTAACCTTCTGAAACTGAACTTTTAAAATCAGGATTTTGCAAAAAGAAGTAAATTCTGGGTCTCTCTGAGTCATTGGTTATTAATAGTCATTTCTCTTAGATACTGGAATTTTTTTCTTTTTTTTCTCCAGTGGTTCCCTGATCTATATACAAACAAAGGTTAAGTGAATTGCTCATAGACTCACAACTAGGAATTTTCTGAGACTGAATTTTAATTCAGGTCTTCCTGACTCTGAGCCCAGCACTCTATCCACTGCAACATATAATTTCCTTTAACTAGAGATGTTTAATCAAATACTTAGTTGTCATACTGTTATGCAGATTCTTTTTCAGATCTGGGTTGAACTAAATGATTTCTGAAATATTATCTAACTCCAAAATTCTGTAATTATATTATATGATTCAATCTATACCTGAAAAGTAAAATCCAAGAAAAAAATCTAATAAATTGTCATTTAGCCTCTGCTGGGAAATCGCTAATGGACATGTTCCAAATTTAGCCTGATTCAGACTAGTTTGTGTTTAACATTGGAACAAAATGATATACTCGTTGGCCTTTCAACAGTTAACCAATAGATTCATTTAACCATAGCAGGAAAAGAATATTCAACAAGGATTCATATTAAGAAAATGTTTAATTGATTAAGTTGAGGAAATCTCCTCAGAACAAGATCCCAAACTGCATTATAAGGCAGTAATCATCAAAACTATCTGATACTAAGAGACAGAGGGATGAATCAGTGGAAAAAAGTAAGTACACAAGACATGCTAATAAATGACTATAATAACCTAGTGTTTGATAAACTTGAAGCCCCCAGATTCTGGGCTAAGAACTCATTATTTGACCAACTACTGGGAAAGCTAGAAAACAATATGACAGAAACTAGATAAAGCTCAAAACCTTACTCTTTATACCAATGTAAGATGAAAATGGGTATATGATTTAGGCATGAAGAGTGATATCATGAGCAAATGAGGAGAGCATAGAATAGTTTACCCATTAGATCTATGGAGAAGGGCAAAATTCATGATCAAACAAATGATAGCGATCACTACAAAATGTCAGGTAGACAACTTTGATTCTATGAAATTAAAAAGATTTTGCATAAATGAAGCCAATGCACTAAAATTAGAAGGAAAGCAATAAACTAGGAAATTGTCTTTACAACAAGTAAAAGCCTCTAATAAAGGCTTCATTTCTCTAAAATATAAAGAACTAGATCAAATCTATAAGAATATTAATCATTCACTAATGGATAAATGATCAAAGGATAAGAACAGGCAGTTTTTCAGACATGGTCATATGAAGAAATCCTCTAAGTCACTTTTAATTAGAGTAATGCAAATCAAAATAACTCTGAGGTACAACTGTATACCTATCAACTTGGCTAATATGACAGAAAAGGAAAATGATAACTATTGGAGAAGATGTGGCAAAATTGAGACACTAAGGCATTGTGGAAGTTGTGAAGTGATCCAACTATTCTGAGAGCAATTTGGAACTATGCCTGAATGGCAATCCAACTGTGTATATCCTTTGATCAGCAGTAACACTGCTAGGTATACCTTGAACAAATCATAAAATCATCATAAAAAAGAGAAAACACATGTACAAAAATATTTATATCCACTCTTTTTATGGTGGCCAAAATTTAGAAATTGATAAAATGCCCATTAATTGGGGAATGGTTGAACAAACTGGGGCATATTAATATAATGAAATACTAGTGTGCTGTAAGAAGCAGATTTCAGAAAAAGCTGGTAAGATTTACATGAAATGACGTAAAGTGAAATGAGCACAACCACAATATTGTATAGTAATAGCAATACTGTGTGATGATCAACTTTGATTGATTTAACTATTCTTAGCAATACAAGGAATACAATTTCAAATATCTCATGATGAAAAATGCAGTTTGAATTCATAGAACTTGTGAACTTTGAATATAGATAGCAGTATACTGCTTTCACTTTATTTTGTGGCATATTTTTCTTATGTTCTCTTTCCTCTTTTACAACATGACTAATGTGGAAATGTGTTTTATATAATTGTACAAATATGACCTATATGAAATTCTTTACCATTTAAGAAAGAAAAGAGGGAAGAAAAAAATTGGGAATTCAAAATTTTGTAAAAATATGTATTAAAATAGTGTTTAAATACAATCTCAAAAAAAGAAATACTTGTTGGAATCTTTACAAATTGTTAAGTCATTAGAATTGATAGAGACAATAATTATCTAATTTAGCATGGTTCAGTATGCTTGATCTAATCCTATAAGGAGATGTTATGGGGCAGAAGAAACAAGGTACTAAGTGGAACTGAGATACAATGCTTGTGTTCACACTTTCAGAGAGCTCATATAAGCAAGAAGTATTTAAGTACTCACTGGAGTTCACACATTTGGGAGATTTCAGGGTTTAGTATGAGATATCCAAATTCACACCTCCCTTGAAGCTCTTAGGACCAGAGAGCATGCTGGGAGATATCCCACAATCCCACTCTCTCAGATATAAGAAGCAGACAGAGGCCCAGTTGGGAGAGTTCAGCTGAATTAGATTGGAGAGGAGCACACTGGGACAGATACAGAGCACTCTGGGAGATTGAGAGCCAGAAGCCCTCTCTCTGAGGCAAGAGAGATTCATTCCATTTTCCACTTGGCTGGCTGGAGGCTGAAGAAAGCAGAGGCAGAAGCAAAGGACAAAGCTGCAAGAGCTCTTAGAACCAAGCAAAGAGATAGGCCTCAACTAACCGGGCTATTTTTGGAAGGAGAAAATAAATGTTTGCATTTTTACCAGCTGGCTGCATTTGGGTGCTATTACTCTTAACTGAAACTAAAGCTGCCTCCAGAAAACCTCCCTGAGAAACTTGCTCTCTCCCAGAGAGAATCATTATTATTAAAAAAAAAAAAAAAGAAAAAGAAAAAGAAAAACACCACGCGCGCGCGTGTGTGTGTGTGTGTGTGTATACATAGATATGTATGTGTGTGTGAAAGAGTCCATTCCTATAAGTACAGGAACTGAGGAGACACTATAAGCTAAGCACTGAACTCATGAAGTAAAGAAAGGTATTGTTGTAGAGGTCTTTAGGCGACAACTAACAGAAATGATTGGGTATTAGATAGGAGAGATTAATGACTGATAATGGTAGAGAGAAAATCTAGAAATGGCAGGGAAGAGCAAGGAGTATTGCAACTCTCCCATCTTGACCAATGAGATGGAGAAATAAATGAAAGTTCAGCTGGACTTGAAAAGAATGACCAGGGAAACTGGAAACTGAGTAGATGCCCATCAGTTGGAGAATGGCTGAATAAATTGTGGTATATGAATATTATGGAATATTATTGTTCTGTAAGAAATGACCAACAGGATGATTTCAGAAAGGCCTGGAGAGACTTACATGAACTGATGCTGAGTGAAATGAACAGGACCAGGAGATCATTATTTACTTCAACAACAATATTGTATGATGATCAATTCTGATGGATGTGGCCCTCTTCAACAATGAGATGAACCAATCAGTTCCAATAGAGCAATAATGAACTGAACCAGCTACACCTAGCAAAAGACTCTGGGAGATGACTATGAACCACTACATTGAATTCCCAATCCCTCTATTTTTGTCTGCTTGCATTTTGGATTTCCTTCACAGCCTAATTGTACACTATTTCAAAGTCTGATTCTTTTTGTACAGCAAAATAACTGTTTGGACATGTATACACATATTTTATTTAACTTATACTTTTAACATATTTAACATATATTGGTCAACCTGCCATCTGGGGGAAGGGGTAGGGGGAAGGAGGGTAATAATTGGAACAAAAGGTTTTGCAACTGTCAATGCTGAAAAATTGCCTATGCATATATTTGTAAATAAATATCTATAATAAAATATATATAACCAGAAAAAATCTTAAACCTGATTGCACATAAAAAAAGAAAAGAAAAGAGTGGCCAGGGAAATTCTGTTATCAAGAGATTATTAGCTTTCAGTGAGATCCAAGGGATAGAAGTGTAAAAGTGTAAAAGTTTGAAAATAAAACCAAGATTGTTGTCTCTGAAGCAGGCTTATCAGAGAAAATGGCAGGAGTGGTTAAATTAAAATGAAATACTGGGTGGGGTTGAGAAAAGTGGGATTAAGGGATCGAGCAAAGGGGGATGGGGGGGTAGGGAATTGGGTTTGAATGATGATAAGGGTCAGCTGTGGTCTATGACTGGGGATGGCAGAAGAGACAAATGGTTCTCACCTCCCTAGCAGAGAGAACTGGGAAGAGAAACCACATTGTCTACTTTGGACCAATTTCTGAGAAGTGTCTATCCTTTGTTCAGCAGGATTTATTCCCATGGAGGACTGAGTGAACTGGTGTTCCCAGAGTCTCATTTTGCTCTTCATCACACGCTTAATTGTTTTTAATAATATAATTCAATATTTTTTCTTTTTTTTTTTTATGATACTGATGTTTTCATTGAATGTCACTAACATTGAGAACATCATGTTTTTTATGCTTATATTAAGGATTTTTTTTCATTTTCTTCTCAAACTTTTAAACTTGAACTCTTCTCCTAGGGTATAGGTATCCTATCCCAAGTTTCCTGTATAGTTGTGAGTCTTGGCTTTGAGCACAGCGGTGCCTTGTGTTTGCAGGGGGAAACTTTTCCTGCTCTTTTCAAGAAACAGCCTGGTTCCCAGAGTTTGACTTCTGAGCTGGGACTGGAATTCTGCCCCACTGATTTGCTCTTCTATTGAGCCAGGACTGAGGGTCTTCATTGTGACTTACTGTGATTCAGACCCTCTCACCAACTTTCCCATAGCCCATTTGAGCTGGCCTGAACACCCTTTTGACCCCAATGAGACTGGCCTTTCATGAAGTTTTTCCAGTTTATGTTGAGATGGAGAATGGTTTCATTCTGCCAGACTCTATTCAGAGGGTTGGCTTTATGTGGTTTTTGAGAAACTTGGGAGAATTGGAGCAGCTCCTTGACTTTACTCCACTATCTTGACTCTACCCCAGAAGTCTTTCCTTCCTATTCTTATTTAAAGGTTTGAGTGCCAAATTCTATCCCTCTCTCTCTTCTCTCCCCTCCCCAAGATTGTAAGCAGTCTGATATAATTTATACATGTGCAATTATGTGAGACATTAGTTATGTGAGATAATTATGTGAGATATTAGTCATTTTGTACAAGAAGACTCAAATGAAAGAAAAAATTCAATACAGTGACAAATACCATACTTCACTCTGAATTCAGCCAGTATGAGTTTTTCTCTGAAGGTGGATAGTGTGTTTTATTATTATTCTTTTGGGATTGTCATCATTGTCAAGTTGAGAATAGCTAAGTCAAACTCTAAGGATACTTTTAATCTGTATTCAGTTTATCTTCACAAAACAGTAGTTCAAGTAACTGGGACTTATCCCTTAGACTTGTTAGCATACAGAATATGGCCAGACTGCCCTGGTGAAAGAGTTAAGGATCATCCAGGGTTTATTTCCCAGTCATTGATGCTCAGTTTGAGAGGAAATGGGGCATTCCCAGGGGGAAGGCAAAGATGAAGCCAGGGGAAAGGGAGGGTCCAAGGAAGAATGTAGGCCAGGAGTCTTAAGAACTGATTTGGAGATATCTAAGGAAGAAAGTTGGGCTGTGACAAAGAGCAAAATATTTTTCTCCATCCCTACTCTCTCCCTCCATCTTTTTTCTTTCTCTCCTTCTCTCCTTGTTCTTATCTTCTTCCTGCTCACTCTCTGTTTCTTTTTTTCTGTTTAAAGCTAGAACTATACAGGATTCTGCACCACATTCCTATATCTTTCCCTGGAAAGGGGAAGGGTGTTGCTTCTCACCTTCTACCCTTTCTCCCTTCTAGTGCCATCTGGTACACAGCCTCACCATCCCTCCAACCCCCAAAACTTCATGATAGTCATGCTCCTTCCCTGAGGAAGTTTCTCAAAGGGAAAAAGAAGAGTGCACTTTTCTTCCCCTACATCAAAGAACCTGCTAGTCTCAGGATTTATGTTTCTTTCTCCATTCTATATCTATATTGCATAGGAATGGCCATGCCCTGGACTTGGCATCTGAGCAACATACTCCTCATGTCCCCTATTCTTTCCTTACTCCTGTTTCCCAGTGTTTGCCTCAGTAATTATAACTCCTTTGGGTTGTTTCTCTTGATCACTCTCTTTTCCCTTTTTTGTCTTTCCCAGCAAATATTCCCACAGTGTTCTTGTCAGAATTAGAACCCGCACAGATGTTGGAATATATTCTGAAGAATCTTAGATCTGATCTTTTTCCTTAAACTAGGTCTAGTTTTCCCATATCCATGGTAGTATGAGAGCATTGCTGATGTGACGTCCCCTGGCACTTGTCCTGATTGACCCCTTGCAGTCTGGTGCTCTTTGAGGATCTTCTGAGTCACAGACTTGATTATTTATCACCTTTACTAAAGTGTGAGCCCAAAGCAGCAAGAGCTCTCATTCCATACACTAGACTACAAGACTGACAAAATGTTCTTCTGACTATTAATATAAGTAGGTCATGTGACTGTAAAAGAACAAGAATGTTGACATGTAAGCTCATCTTCTGTACACTCACTGGAAGCCACTTAAGACTCCTCTGAGAGCAGAGACAGGAATTATATGGACTTTATCTTATTCCCACTTGGTTCAGTTTTCCTTTGTTTAGTTTCTTATGTTTTGGAACTTTCAATCCAAATTGTTTGGATATCATGAGTATTCAGGGCAAGAGCATCTATTAAAAATTGTTCTTAATTTTACACATCAGTAATTACAATCATCATCGTTGTCGTCATCATTGTCATCGTTGTCATCATTGTCATCACCACAGAATTTGGAAGGTTTGGCCTGGAGTCAGGTTGACCTGAGTTCAAATTTGACCTCCTATACCTACTTGTGATCCTATGCAACTCATTTAATCTGTGTTTGCCTCAGTTTCTTCAATTATAAAATTGGGAGAATAAAAGCATCTACCTTGAAGAATTGTTAGGAGAAATCTAATGTAGATTTATTTTGTATCCTGGAACTTTGCTAAAGTTGTCAATCATTTCTCATAGCTTTTTAGTTGATTCTCTAAGTACACCATCCTATCATCTGCAAAAAAAAAATAATAATAATAATAATTTTGCTTCCTCATTGCCTACTCTAATTCCCTTAATTTCTTTTTCTTCTCTTATTGCTAAAGCTAACATAACTAATACAATATTGAATAGAAATGGTAGAAATAGGCAGCCTTGTTTCATCCCTATCTTATTGGGAATGCTGCTAGTTTATCCCCATTACATCTGATGCTTGCTGTTGGTTTTGAATAAATGTTATTATCGTTGTAAGGATCAAATGATTTAATATTGTAAAGTGCTAAGCAAAGTGTCTGACACATAATAAAGGACATATAAAAACCAACATCATTTCATTTTTACAATCTCTAAGAGATTCCATTTTTTGGCCCTATGAAACAGAACAACAACTGGTAAAAGTTGTGAAATGATCAATTGTGGTTTAATGTCTGGAAAAAGTTTCTAATAGAGCTATACAAAAGTGGATTGTGATGCCTTGAGAGGAACTGGGTTCCCTTTTATTAATGTTGTTGTTGTTCACTTGTATCTGACTCTTCATGATCCTGTGGACCCACTGTTCATGAGGTTTCCTGGCAAAGACATATTGCATTTAAAAAGACTCAAGAGATGTAATTTCTGGGTAATTTAATTATTTTATTAATAATGCCAGCATTTTAATAAAAGGATGCTCATTTTGACCATCTCTTTTAGACCAGAGACAATCATGGCAGCAGGCTCATAGTTTGTATGCCCTTGAAAAGTAGATGTTTCCCAGAATGGCAATTAACCCTGGCAATTAACAATTCGTGAGAGAATCAATGTTACAGTGAGGATCTGGACCTGAATTTTTATTAAGTCATCTACTTCTGAATCCCAGTCAATCTTGGGCAGTTTATTCAAAGAATTTATATGTCATTTAAACCTGAGCAGGTGCATCCAAATCTGAAGTCTTTGCCAAAAAGAGGGGGATCACAAAGAGTAAGTTTTAACTGGTTTTGTCTAAGGTCAAGGTTGCTGCTCTTGCCATATTTTTTAGATTAACTAAAGTCTATTAGATTATGCTTTCACTCTATATTAACTTTGTGTGTGTCTATCTGTTTCAAGTATATCCATTGTAAACAATATTTTTTTGGTTCTAATTTCTTTTTTTTTTTTTTGGTTCTGATTTCTAATCCATTTTGCTATCCACTTCTATTTTATGGATGAATTAATCCCATTCACATTCACAGTTATGATTACAGTGTATTTCCCTGCATCCTATTTTCTTTTCTCTCTTTCTCTTATTTTCCTCTCCTCAAAACTCTATTTTACATCCAACCACTGCCTCCCTTAATGTCTTCTCATGAAGTTTCAAATTTTCCCCCTCACTACCTCCCTTAATCTCTCTCCTCTTTTAGCATCTCCTCCCTTTTGTCTAATCTCTTTTCCTTCCTATTTCTTTATTG
The DNA here is from genome assembly GCF_016432865.1 of Antechinus flavipes. Classification (NCBI taxonomy): domain Eukaryota; kingdom Metazoa; phylum Chordata; class Mammalia; order Dasyuromorphia; family Dasyuridae; genus Antechinus; species Antechinus flavipes. Next base: position 651,734,551 of record NC_067398.1, read on the forward strand.
GGTGAATTGCAATTTTATACACAGCTAATTGTGTGTGTGTGCGTATGTGTGTGTATGTGTGTAGAGTTTTCATTCTTTGAATGAGTTCCAATGAGAGAAATTCAAGCATTGCCCATTCCACACATTTTGCCCCCACTGTAAAAGCTTTTCATTCCATGCCTCTTTAACATGAAAAAATTTCCTCCATTCCACTCTCCCTCCCCAATTCTCCCAGTATTCATTCTTTTAATTTTTTTAGATGATTCCAACATAATTGACTCATATCTATGCCCTCTATCTATGTAAATTCATTTAATTGTCCTGTAGTGATAAAGTTCTTATGAGCTACATGTATAATCTTCCTGTATTCGAATATAAAAGTTTAACTTTATTAAGATCCTTATGTTTGTTCTCATGTTTTTTTATGCTTCTCTGGAGTCTTATGTTTGAATATCAAGTTTTCTATTACATTTTGGTCATTTCATCAGAAATACCTATAGTTCTCTATCTTATTCAATATTTATTTTTCCGTAAAGGATTATACTCCATTTTTCCTGCGTAGGTTATTCTTCATTATAACCCTAGATCCTTTGCCTTCCACAATATCATATTTCAATCCTTTTCCTATTTAATGTCAAAGGTGCTAAATCTTATGAGATCCTGATTGTGGATTCACAATATTTTATTTTATTTTTCTTTCTGGTTGCCTGAAGTATTTTCTCTTTGACCTCAAAGATCTGGAATTTGGCTATGATATTCCTGGGGATTTTCATTTGGGAATCTCTTTCAGAAGATAATTAACAGATTCTTGCCATTTCTATTTTATTCTCCCCTCCCCCAATTTAAGATATTGAATCAAAACTTTTTAATTTCTTAAAATGTGATATATAGACTCTTTCTTTGATCATTGTAAAGGGCTGAAACTTTGAATAAGTGCACTTGAATCAGACAACCGAGCACTTAAAACTAAGTACCTAATAGAAATAAGACAATGTCTATTAGCATATGTTTGGATAAATGGCCCTTCTCATCATTGATGCTGGCTCAATGTTTGGTGTAAAGATAATAGGCAAGGATTAGAGGGTGGGGTCACAGAGGCCAGACTCATTTGGCTACAGGACAAGGAGGAGAAAGGTGGAGAGATTTTCGACTCCAGAATTCCTGAAGAGATCTTTGGCAGAACTCCTGGCAGTTTTGTCCATCTCCTTCACTTCTCCACCTAAAGACCAAGGATTTTTACTTATCCTGATTCGGGATGATTCTGAGGCCTCCAGGGAGCTAGCCCAGACTTTACAGATCATAACTTTCGGGAGCCCAATAATTCTTAAATTATCTTTCCTCAACCTATTTTTCAGTTTGATTGTTTTTTTCAGAGATATTTTAGCTTTAACTTTCACTGAGATCATGATTACTACCTCTGCCTTTTTACCTAATAAATTCTATTTCTGAACTTTATTTTATATTTGTGTGAATCTCTTATTTCTCATCCCTGCTGTCTCCTCTGCTTTTCTTCTACATGCTCCATTCCCCTGCCTTAATCTACTCTTCCTCCCAGGATGCCTCTCTTGTCCTGCCCCTCTCCCCCAAGACACACTTTTCCTTCTTGTCCTCTTCTTTTATCTAAATTCAGAAGATTTTTATAGCCTTCAAATATATATATATATATATATATATATATATATATAATATATATATATATATATATATATATATAGTTCTCTCTTTATCCCATTCCTATTAATCTATATACCCTTCGATACTTTTCTCCTTATTCTACTCCCTAATCCTCTTATTTATTTATAAATTTAGAAGAATTTTATTCCCTTATAAATATATATGTTATTCTCCCTTTAACACAAATCTGTGGTGAGAAAAGTTCCCTCAAAAAATCCCCCCTTAGCATCTCCTCCTGAATCCCTACAGCCTCTTATTTTTTTTTGAATTTAAAAGATGTTTATACATATATATGTATGTATGTATGTATGTATGTATATTTCTTTCCATGTTACCCCATTTAACCCCTGATGAGAGTAGAGCTCTACAGCTGTTAAAACCTCCTCATCTTTTTTTTTCTCTGTTTCAGGGCTTCCTCTCACATATCGTTTGTATAAAATAATTACTCTCTTTCCTTTTTCTACAGGATTTTGTTTTTTAGAATTACATCATACATAGCTCTATCCCAGTCTTTCATTTGAACTACTCAATTATTATTGATCATTTTAAAATATGGCTTACATTGGATCTTCTCTGTCAAATTTGCTATTAAGTTCAGGTCTTTCCTGAAATCCTGAAAGTCTGATAATTTATTGAAAATCCTTTTTTCCATTAAGAATTAAATATAACTTTGATGGGTATGGTATTTTTGGCCATAACCACAGTTCTTTTGCTCTTCGATATATAGTATTCTAACACCTGAAGTCTTTTAGTGTAGCCTCTGCTAAGTCTTCTCATTCAAATTGTGTCTCCATTGTATTTGAATTGCTGCTTGTAATATTTTCTCTTTGAGAGATCTTAAAAGGAGGGAAAGGTCCCATATGTGCAAAAATGTTTGTGGCAGTCCTTTTTGTAGTGGCAAGAAACTGGAAACTGAATAAATGTCCATCAAGTGGAGAATGACTAAATAAATTATGGTATATGAATATTATGGATATTATTGTTTTGTAAGAAGCAAGCAGCAGGATAATTTCAGAGAGGTCTGGAGAGACTTACATAAACTGATGCTAAGTAAAATGAGCAGAACCAGGAGATCATTGTACATGGCAACAAGACTATATGATGATCAATTCTGATGGACATGGCTCTCTTCAACAATGAGATGATTCAAACCAGTTTCAATTGTTCAGTGATGAAGAGAGCCATCTACACCTGAAGAGAGGACTGTGAGAGCTGAGTATAGACCACAACATAGCATTCTCACTCTTTCTATTGTTGTTTGCTTGCATTTTGTTTTCTTTCCTGTTTTTTTTTTCCTTCTTGATCCTATTTTTCTTGTGCAACAAGATAACTGTTTAAAATGTATACATACATTGGATTTAACATATTGTACATTATTAACTGTGTTGTTCTTTTTCTTCTTTAAAATAATGGTGGATCTCTCTGGGACAAATGCAGTTTTCTTGGGGAGGTTTTCTGGAGGCAGCCTTATTATCAGTTCAGATCAATAATTGCCCCAAATGCAGCCAGCTGGTAAAAATACAAATGTTTATTTCTCCTTGCAAGTCTTGTCTCTTTCCTTGGGCCTGGATAGCTAGATTCTTGGAGGCCTATCTTTCTGCTCGGTTCTGAGAGCTCCTGCAGCTTTGTCCTTTGCCTCTGCTCCCTTCAGCTTCCAGCCAGCACAAAGATGAATCTGTCTCTCTTGCCTTCTGAAGTAATTCTCTCCTGGCTCTAGCTCAACTCCAACTCGTGGCTTCTTCTGACTTGACGCTCCCCTCTCCATGTAATTTGGCTGAATTCTCCCCACTGGGCCTCTGCTTTCTTCTTATATACCAGAGAGAGAGATTATGGGTTTTCTCCCATAGTGCTCTCTGGCCCTAAGAGCTTCAAGGGAGGTGTGAATTCACAAAGTTACAAAGTTTACTTTGTGAATCTCCCATACTTGTGAATTCTAATGAGTAAAGGTGTAAACACAAGCACTGTATTAATTAGTTCTATTTAGTACCTTGTTTCAGATTCTGGCCCAAAACACCAACTCTAATGAGTTAGCAGTTTGTAAAGATTCCAACAATTAACATATTGTAACATTAGTATGTATAGGACTACCTGCCATCTAGGGGAGGGGGTGAGGAGAAGGATAATTTAGAACAGAAGGTTTTGAAGGGTCAGTGTTGAAAGATTACGCATGCATATGTTTTATAAATAAAAAGTTTTAATAAAAATATTAAAAGATAAAAATATATTTTTTCTCTTTGATATGGGGATTTCAGACTTTGAGTATGATATTGCTGTAGATTTCCCTTGTAGGATCACTTTCAGGTGATGATAAGTGCATTTTTCCTATTTTTTCCTTTTTCCTTTTATTCTAACATTTCAGGTCAATTTTCAATTATCTCTCATATTACCACACCATGATTCTATTTTACAGGCAGAAGATTCTGAAAAAAATGGTGGAATAGGTCAGAAAATTTTAAACTTTCCAGATTTCCTCCACAAACAAGACAAAATTGTGCCTCAAGGCAAATGTAGAATGGTAAATAAGAGATAAGACAAAACAGTGATCTTCCTGGAATCAGTAAAACTCTCCCTGAGTTCAAATCCAGCTTCAGATACTTACTAGCTATGTGACCCTGGGTTTAGTTTCTTAATCCTGTTTGTCTCAATTTCCTCAATCGTAAAATGATTTGGAGAAGGAAATGGCAAACCATTCCAGTATTTTTGCCAAGAAAATTCCATGATATGACTGAAGCAACTAAATAGCAATAGGTGTTTGCAATTATGAATGTTTGTGTGTACTGTTCTGGTTGGTTTTCTGTAGGTCTCTGGACCAGCCTTTGTTTTAACAGAATAATCACCATGAGAATAGCCAGGGATAAAGCCCAAATTCTTTATTGTCTCCTTGCCTGGGACTCAGCTAGCTTTCTAGAGGCCCTTCAGACCTGCCTTGGTCCCAGTGGGGGAAGCAGGAGGAAAAGCCAGCCACCATAGAATCTTTCTCCTTGGCTTTGAGAACTTGAGCTCCTGCCTCCAGTCCTCTGTTTTCTCTGAGAATGACCCTGGCTGAGTTTGTCCAGCTTATATGCTCTATTATAATTAGATCATTTACAGTATAATGAGTATAAACCAATCATTATATCACTAAGGAACCATTATTTGTGGTAAAATTAAATCAATCATACTGAACTAGAGAACTATTAATCACCAAGCTAAACTAGATAACCATTGTCTCAAGCACCTTGTAAGAATCCTTGTTTCAAGTATATAATTCTGGCCCTTAACACTTGTGTTTCATCATAAATAAGAGACAATCTCTAGGCTCTGTACCCTTAGCTAATAATAATGATGATAATAATAATAATAACCTCGCAAAAATAATATGGTACAATGGATAAATAAATGAAGGAGGAGCCAAAACATCTGTACTCAAGTCCTTGTCCTACCATTCACTAACTCTGAGACAACTAGTTTCCTTATCTGTAGAAAGAATGTGTTGGACTAGATGTTCTCCAAGGTCACATCTAGATCAAACACCTTGATATTCTCACTGATGTTCTAAATGCAATAAAGCTGGTTCCTGCAGCCAACCAATTGTCTGTGCTGCCTCAGTACCACCTTTAGGGGGCAATGCCACCATATTAATTAATTCTATGAAAAAACAAGGCTCATTTGGGATCTCCATCAGTCACAACCCCACTATCACAAGTACTTATGGACACAAAAACTTTTTCCTCATGATTGTGCAGAAATCTTGCAGATTTCCAACCTCCAATCTAACGTGGTGATAATATTGATGCTGTTATCTCAGACTTCTAAAGGGTTTCAAGGTTCCAAAGCATTTTCCAATAATGATCTCTTAATGATTTAGTACAAATGTTATAATTGCTTTTTTGCAGATGAGGAAAGATCCTCTAATAAATAGTCAGTCCCAGATATGCCTGAATTGATCTGGGAACTTCTTTTCCTTCTCCCATTTCTCTGGATGATTTCATCAAATATGTTTTTTTTTTCTTTTTTCTTTTCTTTTTTTTTCCTGAGGCAATTGGGGTTAAGTGATTTGGCCAGCATCACACAGCTGGAAAGTATTAAGTGTCTGAAACCAGATTTGAACTCAGATCCTCCTGAATTCAGGGCTAGTGCTCCATCCACTATGCCACCTAACTGCCCTTGATTTCACCGAATCTGTTGGGCTCAATTAGCTTCTAACTCTCAGATTTATATAGCTAAGTTTGATCTCTTTCCTAAACTTAGACTCCAGAGATCAACTTACCTGGAGTACATTTTCACCTATATATCCAGGATGCATCTCAATTTAACTTAAATGGAGCTCATTACTTTTTTTCTCAATCTACTCCAAACTTCCCTATTTCTTTTGAGGCCACAGCCATTTTGACTTATGATGTTTCCTCAACACTTCATGCTCTATGTAACTCCACCACCTCAACTAATTACTTATCGTGTTTTGCCTGTTCTACTTCCCCAACATCTTTCATATCCATTGCCGTATACAGAACCATCAAACTCAAAACCTGTCACTGGAATATTATGAAAGTTTCCTATTTGATCTTCTTCCCTCTAGAATCTCTGGCCTCTAATCAATTCTTCTTATAGCTACCAAAAAAAAAACTTTATAAAGTGCTTATGTGACCTAACTCAAGAAGCTTTAGTGGCTTCCCATTTTTCTAAGATATAATATAGACTCCTCACCTTAGCAATTCACAACCAGACATTTCACTTACTTCCCCTCGCTCTGTTTCAGATAAACTGGCTTCCTTTCTATTCTATCCATCAAGGTTCTCTTCTGGTGACACCTCTTAGGACAAAATCCCACCATTTTTAGTGCCCTTTACCCCTTACATTATGTTGTTTATGTGGCCTTCACAGTAACTGGCATGTTCTATTAAAACTGGAATTATTCTTTGCTATAATTCTTTTTGCCCAAGGGACATGTAGTCCGTATTTTTTCATGACCACTTTTATAAAAAGCAGGAGGGCTTCTTTTCCTCTTAAATTGATTCATGAAGAGATTGTATGAAGGAAAGAATTGACAGCAAGTGCTTCTTCCCATCAGGAGGAGAAGAAAAGAAGCAACAAGATGACTCTTCAGGCTCCTCTGAGCAGGACCCTTTTCTGATGGACCAATAGACTTCTTTCTAAGTTAAGACTATAATAATCCTCCTATACAGGGCAAGTATCTATAGAAGACAAAGGTTCTTGAGATAAAGATAGAAACCAAGCTGAGGAAACCAAGAGTTTGATTTGGATATATTTCACTGTGTGTGTGTGTGTGTGTGTGTGTGTGTGTGTATCTGTGTGCTTGTGTGTCTGTGTGTGTGCATGTGTGTGTGTGTGTGTGTGTGTGTGTGCCTATCTAATAAGCTATACATGTCTACTTGGGTTGTGGTAGTTCTGTATTCTTCTGCCTATATCATAGAAGATCTAGAGTTGGTTTGGGGTTGAGTGTCATCGGTTCAGTCTTGGACCCATTTACACTGAAATGCAATGATAAGATCTAATTAGAAAAGTTCAAAGAGCAATGAGCAATAGTGATGAGGAGCCCAGGAGAGAGAGAGCAGACCTTGAGATCATTCCCATTTCAACAAGAGATTAGAATTTACAAAGTACCTCCTTCACAGCCATTTTGTGAATTAAAAAGTGTTAATATTGCTGGTGTTCAATTATTATAAGGGTCATCAAATGGAAAGGTGATTAGACTTGGTCTTTTTGACATGAGAGGGCAAGCTAGAAGATGACAAATTTTGAGGTTTAATAGGGGAAAATTCTTAACAATTAGGACTTTCCAAGAATTAGTAGACCAGATAATGAATTATCCCTCACAGAAGGTCTTTAAGAAGAAACTAGATAACCACTTACTGAATCAGTTTTAGAGGGGATTCTTTTTAAGGTATGGATTCAACTGAATGACCATTCAACTATGACCAGTTACTAGCTTACTAGGTCTGAAAATGATTCTATGAGGAAGCACAGTTACCTTTCCAAGGACATAGTGGGTCAGACGGTGAAGCACAATTTCTTTTTTTTTTTTTTTTTTTACATTTTTTATGTTAAACATGGTAGAAATAAATGTTAAATCCAATATATGCATACATATTTATACAATACCTTGCTGTACAAAAAATCAAATAAAACCAGAAAAAATGAGAAAGAAAATAAAATGCAAGCAAATAACAACAAAAAAGAGTGAAAATGCTATGTTGTGAATCACATTCTGTTCCAATAGTCGACTCTCTGGGTATAGATGGCTCTCTTCAACACTAAACAATTGGAACTGGTCTGAATCATCTCATTGTTGAAAAGAAGTGTGTCCATTAGAATTGATCATCATATAATCTTGTTGTTGCCATGTAAAATGATCTCCTGGTTCTGCTCATTTCACTTAGCATCAGTTCATGTAAGTCTCTCCAGGCCTCTCTGAAATTATCCTGTTGTTGTTTCTTACAGAACAATAATATTCCATAACATTCATATACCACAATTTACCCAACCATTCTCCAATTGATGGACATCTACTCAATTTCCAGTTTCTTGCCTCTACAAAAAGAGCTGTGACATTTTTGCACATGTGGATCCCTTTCCCTCTTTTAAAATCTCTTTGAGATACCGGTCCAATAGCAACATTGCTGGATCAAAGGGTATGCGCAGTTTGATAACTCTTTGGGCATAGTTCCAAATTGCTCTCCAGAAAGGCTGGATCTGGTGAAGGACACTTTCTATCAAAATGTCATACCTCCAAGCAGCTTGCAGAGGTACCTACATGGCACAGTAGTGGATCCGGAATCAGGAAGACATTAATTCAAAACTGATCTCAGACACTTGCTAGCTATGTGATCCTGACATGTCTGTTTACTTCAGTTTCAAAGTTTGGATATAATAATAGCACTCTGAGAACAAAATGAGATATTTGCTAAGGATTTTGCAAACCTTAAAGAGCTATATAAATGCTAGTTCTTATCATTGTCAATATCATGATTATCACCCTTCCATTAGTTCACACAATCTCAATCCTGTTCCCTGTTATTACCCATAGTCAGGTTTCTATTGGCATGAGTTAATACCTATGCCAGCTTCCAATAGAGAGAAAGGAGTGTGTATGGGGATGGGAGGAGGGGAGGAAATGAGGTGAGGGCATCACAAAAGGCTAAATTGTCAGATCCATATAAACTTGGCCTTTGGATAACCCACCATGATACATAGAAGCCCAGAGCCCAGCAAGGTTTTCTTGTCTTTATTGTAGAACTAAAGAAATGAGAAATGCTATATCATGGGGAACATAGACTCAGGATCAAAGAGTCTGCAGTTCAAAAGGGATTAAATGTAACTGGGATAATTTTGGGTCCTTGGTATCCTTATAGAATTATCTTGAGGTTATCCAGAAGTCATTCTAGGGATCCCCTGAGAGGTCCAGAATCCAAGCAGTAGCTTCTTAGACTTTCTTCCTCAGGTTCTTCCTGGAGAAACAGAAAGAAGAAGGCAAAAGTCAAAGAATCAGATGCCAAACACATTGCCTTGTCCTCAGCTTTTCCCTTAAAGTCCAGTCTCAAGAAGAAGGAGAGACAACAAGATGGAAGAGATACCAAGAGGGTAGAGATGAGACCAGGGTGAAAAGGAGTCTGAAGTGAAGCTGGAGAAGGATGAAAGAGTATACAAGAGGAAAGAGAAGAGACCAGAGCAGAGAGGAGGCTGAAAGGCAAATGGGGCATAGTGAATGAGGAAAAATCCATGGAAAAATTATGACAGGTCAGAGAGGATTCTGTGAGAAATGAACAAAGCATACAGCAAAGGGTCTAAAGAAAGCATGAGGGACAAATAAGAGTCTGAGGAGATAAAATGGACATTGAGAAAAAGGATGTGGTTGCTATGAACTACAGAGGAAAATCTGAGAAAACAGAAAGGAGACCAAGATTAATGGTAAGAGAAGCTAGACATTTACCTCAGAACATCAAGGCCATGGCACTGAAGAGGACATTGATAGCTACAGTCTTTATGAATAGCAATCTCAGGACCAGCACATCAAAGAGTAGCTTGTTCCCCTGCTCAGGTCCTTCTGAAGGGGGCAATAGTCAAAGTCAAGGGGAATCATGCTGAATTCTAGGACTACCTAAGCAGTAGATACATTAATCTGGGCTTACATTTATGTAGGGCTTATAAGGTTTGCAAAGAAAACTACAAAAAAATCTCATGAGATTTTCACCAAAATATCATGTGGTAGATACCAGTTATTATTGCCATTTTATTAAAAAAAATTAGCTCAGAGAGTTTGCATCATTTGCCCATAGTCAATAGCTAATATGTATCAAAGATGAGAATCAAATTTAGATCTTTTGACTCCAGCTAGGTATATCCTAGGCATTCTAAACTGAGCATGACTAACATAAAATTCATCACCTTTCTCTTAAGACTACAGAAGGAAAAAGTTTAAAGGAAATTATAACAATCTCTATTTGAAATAGGATGTCTGCTGCAATGGTGGAAGATAAGGGAAGAAAGAGGAGAGTAAAGGAGGTCTGGAGCAATCTGTGAGGAATCAAGAGAAAATGAATTATGAAAGAGCAGGGAGGACAGTTCAGCTTATAGAATATCACATTTCCTGAGCCTTAGATAACATATACTTTGATCCCAGAATTATGACACATTTACACTGTGAATATGACACACTTTCTTGTCACTCTGAACCCTGGACTATTCATTATCAAAGGAAGACACATAAAAACTGGCAAAGAATTTCATTTAGAAAGAACCTGAAAAGCTAAAAGCTCCAACCTGTTCCTGGAAGGAATTCCCTCTACAACATTCCTCAAAATGTTCTCATTTAATTTCCCAGGAAGAGCCTCAAGGAGATGGTTCTTTGACCTCTTCAGACAGCCAATTCCACTTTTGAACTGTCCTAACAGTCAAAAAGGTATTCCTTACATTATCAGAGCTAACTTTGCCTCCTGATGACGTCTAAGCTTTGTCAGTTTCCCTTCTTGGTCACTAATGCACTTGAATCTCTCAGGTACAATCTCATTAGCTCTGCCTTTTATCATGAATCTTTAACTCACCCATGAGGTCCTGATCAGAACAAGATAGTTTCTTGCCAGAGGCAATTGCAGAGTCTGGTCCCTTAGGATCTGAAGCAAGAAACACATTCTCAGACACAGCTCTGATCCTCAGTGACCCCATGATTGGCTTTCTCAGTACACAGCCCCTTTTCCAGCCTAGCATGATGCCCCCTTCAATCTAAGACATTCCCCAGACTAGAATTCCTACCTTCAGCATTAGGATACTCTTTTGCTAGGATAGTCCTTTCCATCCTAGAACTCACATTCCAGTTCCAGGATCCTTTTCCCTTGCTTAAAACTTTACTCAGTTTTCTGTATTATCCCATCCCCAAACAGCCTATATTCCTATCCCTGTTCTTCAGTGAACATATGATGCCCCTTCTTGGACTAAAATATCCCTGTTCTCAGTCTTCTTCACCCCAGGGGCTAATCATACCTGGCTTGTTAGACACATTTATCTCTTTCCCAAAGTGCTTCACTGAACAGGTTACTGTATCATCCTCACCAACCCTGCCAATCTGGATGGCATTGTAGTTGCCATTAGCCATGGGACCCAGAGTATGGGTCTGGGCTGAGATCAAAGTCCCAGAGGATCTCAAGGACACATGGATTTCCTTAGGGTAGAAGTTCCTGATCAGGCAGGCCATAGCATCCTGACTCCTCACCAAGAACACGCTGGGTGACAGTGGGTTTCCAAGTCCTGCAAGAAAATGATAGTTTCCTGTCCCTTCCCTGCACCTAGCCTCAGATGTGGGAAAGGCACACATATTAACAACATATATCTGGGGAAAACAATCTTTGCCACCTAATTTCCTCCCCTGCTCTTAACCTCAGCCTGTATGTGGGAAATAAATTCATGTGACCAAATAACTGTAAAAAATAAACCTTAGCCCCATTTCCTGTCCCAACCCCCAGTCAAAGCCTGCTTCCCACTCACATACCTGTGCTATCCCCAGACCAGTCTCCCTTCCCTTTTCCAACAATCCTCAATTCCTGATTGTCCCTCAAGTTAACAAGTCTCAGGATTTTATTGCTGAGTGTCCCAAGTCACTGGGTTTTATGAAGACATAACTCTGTAGCTTTTTAATGACCTATTATAATCCATCCCAAAGGATTACAACTAGATTAGGAATGTTAACTGAGTATGGTCACAGAGCATATTGTGGTAGAGAGAGGAGATTGGGAGATAGGGAACACTGTTTCTGATCTGCATCCAGCAGTGACTATGTGCTCTGAAATCATAGGTCTATGATAGTAGAGGTACTCACCAGGCTCCACAGTCACATCTGTCCCAAGACCAAAGATCAATTTGTCTGTGTCATCTACAGGGCTCACCCTCCTTACACAATGGTATTGGCCAGAATCTCTAAGGCCCAGGTCCTTAATCTGTAGGAAAATTCGGCTCCCACTGTCCTCCCTAGAGGTGGTGATTCGGTCTTCAGTGACATCTATAGAACTACTGACGAGATTGTTCAGTCCTAGTGGGGCATGACCAGGTACCCAAAAGTACCAGCCAAGTTTGCTTGTCTTGAATTGGAAACCAGAGGTTTCACATTTGAGGTTCAGGATGCTTCCAGCTTGGTGAGAGCCTCCCCCTGACTCTTTCAGCAGTGGTGGTTCCACTGAATGAAGCAGAGATGGAGGTAGAGTAAGTAGGGGAAGTCCACTGATACCTCCTCCCAGAAAATAGAACTTTGATTCCCTTAAACTCTCTCATACCCTAACCCTTACCCATTCCCCTACCTCTAGCCTGGACCTAGGGAAGAGTATGGAGGACAAAGGACCCAGAGCAGCAGGAATAATTGTTGGTAGGATCCAGGGATTCACAAGGATCAAGTGTGGTCCTAGGTTCAAAGAAGTTATTCCTGGGGCCAGAGACTTCTCAGACTATCAGATGCTCTGAAAGTCAGCAGATTCTCAAGGATAGGGAGATAGGGATTCATAGTAAAAGCAGACTGACAGGATTGGGGATTCCTGGAGCAAAGAGAGGGGGGTCTATTTAAAAACAGTGTTAGTCTCAGAAGCTCACTAGGCCTAAGCAAGACATAGAATGAGTGGGACCCTCAATCCAACTTAAAGCCTCTCCCCCCCCCCAAATATATTGGTAGGCCTAATGAAAATATAGAATGACTGGAACCATCAATCCAATCTAAAGCCCTCCCTCATTCCTTGGTAGCCTTCATTCCAACGGAATGAAATCCCTCTGCCAAGCTTTCCCACCCCTAAACATTCCCTGAGAACACAGAAACTTACATGGCAACACAATAATTGTTGTTCCAGAACCAAAATTTTCCCACTGAGCTGCTCACAGTTCCACAGGAAGGAACCTAAACCCCTTGTCTCCAGAGAATTATAAAGGGTGGAGGAACATGAGTGTGACAGGAAGTGAGTTAAGAGTCCCTAGAGTAGAGTCACTCTTCAAGGTAATGAAGCCCAGGGATAGATCTTCAGGATCTTAGGATATACATTTTAAATCAACTTCACATCAAGGCTCCAGGCAGGCTAGACATTTGGGTAGGGGTTCACTTTTGTAGGATTTAAGATCTGTCCCCCACATGTCTTCTGGGGTGGCTGAATTAAATGACTTGTGTGAGTTTGACTGATCTATTCTCAGGCTAATCCAGGAAACACAAAGGTATGTTTGAAAGGGGAGTCCACTCTGGGATACCTTGAAGGAACTGGTCATAGACTGAACAATAGTCAAGAAAAATTGGAGAATCTCAAGAACCAACTATGGTTGCCCAGAGATGTCTAAGTTGTTAGTCTCTTAGACCTTGTCTTGGTAGGTAGTTGTCCAAACTATAAGTGACCAATGTCTCAGGTATTGGTAGGATTGGTGGATATTTGCATTGATGTATATTACTATGGATTTGGGGAATCTTAAACTAACCAATCCTCTAAAAGTCTTTGGAAATATTTCAGGGAGCCAAAAATGGAACCCTGATGTTCCTGCAAAGAATATTGTAGACCCTTGTGGAGCATCCAGGAAGGGTTTTCCAATACCAGCTTGATGAATTCCAGATCATCAGAATTTCACATGATGACATAATTCTAATATGGGATTTCTTTTTATTCTTAAGAATTTTTATTTACCTTTTTGTGATCCATGGATTTTATTTTTTTAATATTTGTTTTTTAAATCTTAAGTTCCAATTTATTCTCTTTCCCTCCCACCCCTTTCCCACACATTTAGAAGACAAGCAATATGATGTAAGGTATATATGTGAAGTCATATTTACATATTAATCATAGTTTAAAAAACACAAAGAAAAATTTAAAAGTATGCTTTAACCTGCAGAATTCATCAGTTCTTCTTTAGATTATGGGTTCTTTGGAATCATTCTGGATCATTGTAATGATCAAAGTAGCTAAGCATTTTACAGCTGATCATCATTATGTTATTGTTATTACTGGGTGCAATGATCTCCTGGTTCTGCTCACTTCCCTTTGCAATTCTTTCCAGGTTTTCCTAAAACCATTCTTTTCATCATTTCTTACAGCTTTTAATATTATTCTATCACAGTCATACATCACAACTTGTTCACCCATTCTCCAGCTGATGGACATCACCTCAATTCTTTGAGCAGAGTTCTACATTGTTCTTTGTGCAAAAAGACTTTAATTTTTTTATTTGTTTATTTTATTATAGTACTTTAGTATTTTATGAATCATATTGGGAGAGAAAAATCAGAGCAAAAAGGGAAAAACCATGGGAGAGAAAAAAACAGAAAAAAGAAGTAAACATAGAATGTGTTGATTTACATGTAGTCTCCTTGGTTCTTTTTCTGGATGCAGGTGGCATTTTCTTTCTGAAGTCTATTGGGATTGCTTTGTATCGTTGAATCACTGTAAATTGTTCTTTAGAATGATTGTACCAGTTCACAACTTTAACCAATAGTGTTTTGGTGTCCAGTATCTGCTATTTTCCTTTTATATTATGTTAACCAATCTGAAAGATGTGAGGTAGTACCTCAAAGATGTTTTCATCTGCATTTCTCTAATTGATAGTGACTTACCACATAATTATGGACACTTTTGATTTCTTCTTCTAAAAGCTACCTGTTCATATCTTTTGGCTATCAACTAAGGAATGGCTCTTATTTTTATAAATTTCACATGATTTCTCATATAGAAGAAATTAGGTCAAAAATATGTAAACTTTTTTGTTTATGGTATCTTTTAGTAAAATGTAGTTTCTCTGATTATTTCTTTTATTAAAGTCAACTTTTGCTTTTGCTTTGTCTGAGAACATAATTACAATTCCTGCCTCATTTTTTTTACCTTAGTTGAAGCATGACAGATTCTGTTGTAGAGTCTTATTTTTACTCTATGCATGTTTCTCCATTTCAATTATATTTATTGTAAACAAGTTATTGGATTTTGTTTTCTAATCTGCTATCCTTTTCCATTTTATGGGTTAGTTCATTGCAATAATATTCACATTTATGGTTATTGTGCTTTTTTCTCCATTTTATTATCTCCTGTTTATCCTTCTCTCTCTTTTTAACCCATCCCTCCTCAAAAGCAAATTTTGCTACTAACCACAACCTTCCTTTTATTACCTCTTTTTTCTCTCATACCCTGCCCCCTTACTTTCCTGTTGTATAAGATCAATTTATTTACCCACCTAAGTATGCATGTATATTATTTCCTCTTTGAACCAATTTCAATAAATGAGGTTCATGTTGTCAATCAATTTTGTTTGGTAACTTATTCTTAGGTGTAATGCTAGTTCCTTTGCCTTTTGGAATATCATATTCCAATCCCTCCACTCCTTTAACATGAAACCTGTTGGATATTGTGTACTCTTGACTTTAGATCTATATTTGAAGGGCTGCTTGTAATATTTTCTTCTTGATCTGGGAACGTTAGATTTTTTTAAATAACCTTTTATTGACAGGACCCATGCCAGGGTAATTTTTTTACAACATTATCCCTTGCACTCACTTCTGTTCTGGCTTTTTACCCTCCCTCCCTTCACCCCCTCCCCCAGATGGCAAGCAGGCCTATACATGTTAAATATGTTACAGTATATCCTAGATACAATATATGTGAGCAGTAAACTCACTGTTCAGTTCTCTTGTTGCATAGGGAGAATTGGATTCAGAAGGTAGAAATAACCCAGGAAGAAAAACAAAAATGCAAACAGTTTATATTCATTTCTCAGTGTTCTTTCTTTGGGTGTAGCTGCTTCTGTCCATCATTGATCAATTGAAACTGAGTTAGATCTCTTTGTCAAAGAAACCCACTTCCATCAGAATACATCCTCATACAGTATCGTTGTTGAAGTATGTAATGATCTCTTGGTTCTGCTCATTTCACTTAGCATCAGGAATGTTAGATTTTTGACAGTTGTATTCCTGAGAGTGTTCATCATGGGATTTTCTTCAGTAAGTATATTCTTTCCATTTCTATTTTGTCATCTGGATCTAAGACGTTAGGGCAATTTTACTTTATAATTTCTTGCAATATCATTCTTAGGTTCTTTCTTGCTTTTATTATGCTTTTCCAGTAGTTCAATAATTCTTAAATTATCTCTGCCAAATCTATTTTCCAAAGTAGTTTTTCCAATGAAATATTTCATCTTTTCTTCATTTTTTCATTTTTTTTTTTTACTTTATTTTGTTTCTTGATGTCTCATGGAGTCATTAGCTTTTACCTGCCCATTTCTTACATTTTAGGATTAGTTTCTTCAGGGAGATTTTGTTCTCTTTTTCCATTTGGGCAATTCTGATTTTTTAATGGTTTTCTTTAGTATTTTTGGAATTTCTTTAAATCAAGCCTGTTAATTCTCTTTTCATAATTTCCTTTTATCATTCTCATTTCTTTCTCAATTTTTCTTCTACCATTCTTAGTTCTTCCTTTAGTTGTTCCACAAATTCCTGAAGGGTATCTATCTGATTTGCATTTTTCTTTAAGGCTTTGTAGCTGTTTTAACACTGTCATCTACTATGTTTGTGTCTTGATTTTCTCTGTGACTATAGTACCTTTATATGCTCAGATTTTTCTATTATTGCTTGATCATTTTCCCAAACTATCGCTTGACTTTGAATTTTATGTTATTAAAGTTAGGCTCTGTTCACCTTGGGATGGGGAGGCACTGTTCCAAGATTCAGGCTTAAATAAGTGCTGCTGTTTTCAGAGCTAGTTCTAGGGATCTAGAAATTTTTGATACTTCTAAGGTGGTGTTAACCTGGGACAGGTCTGGTCACAGCTTTCCTGATCTGTGCTCTGATCTTTACTCAGGAAAGGCTCCTCTTTCCCTGCAGAAACAAGCTGTCTCCTCTCTGGCCTGTAACTATGATTAAGGCTTCAGCTCCCTTGAGACTGATCACAAGAAAACCTCCTTCACCCTAGAACTGCACCACAAAACTGCATATGGGCAATACAGTTAGCATCCAGAAACTGGTCCTATATACAGTGTCAGTTTGGTGTCCTCTGTAATCTATTTCTGATCAGTTATCTCCTTGCCTTCTGACCAGTTAAATCCCTATCTCTGAGCTGATAGTTCCTGAAATTTCTATTGCCATTGTCAAAAGTATCCTCGAAGGCCACTCCTGGGTTGCTACACATGTGCTCCAGGCTGGCTTCCACCCTAATGTTACAAATTTCTTCCAAATATCCTAAATTGTTTTGGGCTGGGAAATTATGTTTCATCCTAACCTTTTGCTGGCTATGTAACTCCAATTTTTTAAAATAGTTATACCTTTTTAATGACAGAACCGATGCCTGGGTAATTTTTAACAACATTATCCCTTGCACTCACTTCTGTTCAGAATTTTTCCCCTCCCTCCCTCCATCCCCTCCCCCAGATGGCAAGCAGTCCTATACACGTTAAATATGTCACAGTATATCCCAGACACAATATATGTGTGCAGAACCAAACAGTTCTCTTGTTGCACAGGAAGAATTGGATTCAGAAGGTAAAAATAACCTGGGAAGAAAAACAAAAATGCAAACAGTTTACACTCATTTCCCAGTGTTCTTTCTTTGGGTATAGCTGCTTCTGTCCATCATTGATCAATTGGAACTGAGTTAGATCTTCTCTTTGAAATCCACTTCCATCAGAATACATCCTCATACAGTATCATTGTTGAAGTATACAATGATCTTCTGGTTCTGCTCATTTCACTTAGCATTAGTTCATGTAAGTCTCTCCAAGCCTCTCTGTATTCATCCTGCTAGTCATTTCTTATAGAACAATAATATTCCATAATATCCATATATCATAATTTCCCCAACTATTCTCTAATTGATGGGCATCATTCAATTTTCAGTTTTTAGCCACTACAAAAAGGGCTGCCAAGAACATTTTTGCATATACAGGTCCTTCTCTCTTCTTTAGTATCTCTTTGGGATATAAGCCCAATAGTAGCACTGCTATGTCAAAGGGTATGCACAATAACTCCAATTATTAATTAGACATTTTAAGGTTATTTGGAGGGGAGTATGGAGGAGTTCAATTAGATTGTTGCCCCAATGCCATCTCAGCTCTGCTCTTGCACTATATTTAAAAATGCAAAAGTCTCCCTTAGCTCATGGACCTTACATTTTGTCTTTAAGCCATAGTATGATAGGGAGCTACTGAGAAAAAATGTAAGGTAAAGAGATTGTGGGGCAGAGCCAAGATGGTGGAGAGCAGACATGACTTTCATGACCTCTGATCTTCTCTAACACCAACAGTAGATTAAGCATCTAAACTTATTTTGGAGTCAAAGAATCTACAAATATTTGGAGTACAATACATTCCCAGAAGAACTTCAGAACAAGTCTGTTTCAATTGGTAAGAAGGAAAGTCTGCCAAGCCAGATCACAGTATAGGGAGACTGGGGCAAAGAGCTGGGGCAGGGAGTCAGAGCATTGCAGCTTCCGTGCAATTGATAATCTTCTGTGTGCTTCTTAGACTACTGTGTTCTGATTGCAAGCAAGTGGGTTGGCAGATTTATTACAAAAAGCAAATTGTAAACCACTGACTCTGGGAAGAACAAGGGACATAGCCGCAATTACCCAGCACTGGAAATCAATCAGCAGAACTACCCCAGGGAAAATTAAAACAGCTATTGGTCCTTGCATTGAGTAGACCTCAAGCCTTTAAAAAAATGAGTTTAAAAAAAAAAAAAGAACTCTCATCATAAACAGTTTTTATGGAGAGAGAGAAGAAGAGATCTCAAATTCAGAGGTTCCTAAAGGCAAAGCAACTCCAGATGAAGCCCAAAAAAGAGGTTTGAGCTGGTCATTGTTTCACAATGTTTTCTTGGAAGACTGAATAAAGGATCTTAAAAGATAATTAGAAGAAAAACAGGGAAAGGAAATGAGATCATTGCAAGAAGGAATGGAAAAGCATATAATGCCCTACAAAAAGAGCTATGAAAAAGACACCAAATCACTGGAAAACAAAATTTGTGAAATGGAAAAAAATGCAATGAACAAAACAATTCAATTGGTCAATTACAAAAAGAGCTTAAAAAGATGACTGAAGAAAATAATACACTAAAAATTAAAATTGAACAAACAGAAGTGAATGACCCAATAAGACTTCAAGAATCAGTCAAACAAAAACAAACAAATCAAAACAAAACTGAAAAAAAAAATGAAGAAAATATGAAATACATCCTAGGAAAAACAACTGACCTGGAAAATAAATCTAGGAGAGACAATCTAAGGATTATTGGACTTTCTTAAAGCCATGATGGAAAAAAGAACCTAGACATGATCTTACAGGAAATCATAAAGGAAAACTGCACTGATGTCTTAGCATGAGAAGGTAAAATAGCCATTGAAATAATTAAATGATCATCTCCTGAAAGAGACGCAAAAATTAACACTCTAAGGAATATGATTGCTAAATTTCAGAGCTATCGTACCAAGGGAAAGAAATTGCAATCAGCCAGAAGGAAACACTTTAAATACCAAGGAGCCACAATCAGAATTACCTAGAACCTAGCAGCTTCCATCTTAAAGGATCAAAGGGCCTGGAATCTGATATTCGAAAAGGCAAAGGAACTTGTATTACAGCCAAGAATAAGCTATCCAGCCAAAATGATCATTATCTTTCAGGGAAGAAAATGGACATTCAATGATATAGGTGACTTTTATCTATTTCTGGTGAAAACACCAGAACTGAACAAAAATTTGATCTCCAAACACAGAACTCAAAAGAAGCATAAAAAGGAAAAAGAAAAGAACTCTTGAGAATTATATTTCTTTTATGGGTATAGTTAGAGAGTGTGGGTATAGTTTGATTTTATTATGATAATATGAAAAAGAAACTAGAGGTGGAAGGAGGATTGTACTAGAAACAAAATGGGGGAAAGGAGGTAAAATAAGGGAAATTATACCTCACAAAAAGTTAAAGAAGACCTATTGTAATTGAAGGAAAGAAGGGAGTGGGGTGAGCATTGTGTGAATCTTACTCTCATCAGTTTGGCTCAAATGGAAAATATCAAGCTTATGGGATTTCACAGAGAAATTTGTCTCACCTTAAAGGAAAGTGGAGGGGAAGGGGGAAAAGAAAGGGGAAGATTAATAGAAAGGAAAACAGAAGTAGTGGGGCAAAGGTGTAAGAAAGAGGGAGAGGCTTTAAAGGGGACGGCTATTTGAGGGAGGTGGTAATCAGAAGCAAAATATTGGGGAGGAGCAAAGGTTTAAAGAAAAGAGAAAAACATAACAGGGTAAATAAGATGGCAGGAAATACAGAAGTAGTTATTTTAACTGTGAATGTGAATGGGATGAACTCTCCCATAAAACGAAAGTGGATAGCAGACTAAATTAAAAATCAGAATCCTACAATATGTTGCTTACAAGAAACACATTTTAAAGCAGAGTGCTATATACAGAGTGAAGGTAAAGGGCTGAAGCAGAATCTATTATGGTTCAGGTAAAGATAAAAAAACAGGGGTAGCTATCCTGATGTCAGATAAAATAAAAGCAAAGATAGGTCTAATTAAAAGAGATACGGAAGAAAAATTGTATATTATTAAAGGGTACCATAGATAATGAAGCAATATCAATACTAAACATATATGCACCAAGTGGTATAACATTCAGATACCTAGAGGAGAAGTTAAGAGGAATGCAAGAAGAAAAAGGAAAACTATACTAGTGGGGGATCTCAATCTTTCTATCTCAGAAGTAGATAAATGAGCCTCCACAGCTGTGAATATCTGAAGGAGTTACAAAACAACCTTTACTGACACCGGTGTTGTTTGTGGACTGGGAAAATAAATTGAATAAATTGGAGACAGAGGGAAGAGGAGAGAGGTCAGACAATTCAAAGGCCTCTCAGTGGGGAGGTCAGAGAACAGCAACTGACTCTCAGTCTCCTTGAATCACCATCATCCTCTCACAAGAAGAGAAGAAAAGGTCTGCCAGAGATAAAGCAAAGTTACATATTTGTTCCCAACACTATATCAATAAGCAAACTAACAACAACAACAACAACAAAAAATGATTATCTCAATCAATGCAGAAAAAGCATTTAATAAAATCCAACAGCCATTCCTATTAAAAAAAAAAAAGAGTACAGGAATAAATGGACTTTTCCTTAAAATGCTCAGTATTATCTATTTAAAACCATCAGCAAGCATCATATGAAATGGAGACAAACTAGAACCATTCCCAATAAGATAAGGAGTGAAACAAGGTTGCCCACCATCACCATACAATCCAATATTGTATTAGAAATGTAAGCTTTGGCAATAAGAAAAGAAAAAGAGATTAAAGTAATTAGAGTAGGTAATGAGGAAATCAAATTATCACTCTTTGCTGATGATATGATGATATATTAGAGTACCCTAGAGAACAACTAAAAAACTATTAGAAACAATTCACAACTTTAGCAAAGTTGCAGAATACAAAATAAATCCACATAAATTATCAGCATTTTTATGTATTACCAACAAAAACCAGCAGCAGGAGATACAAAAAGAAATTCCATTGAAAGTAATTGTTGATAATATAAAATATTTGGAAATCTATCTGCCAGGGAAAGTCAGGAACTACATAAACAACTACAAAACACTTTTCACAACAAATAAAGTCAGCTCTAATCAGTTGGAAAAATATCAAGTGATCATGGGTAGGCCAAGCGAATATAATAAAAATGACAATACTATCTAAATTAATCTACTTATTTAGTGACATACCAATCAAACTCCCAAGAAATTATTTACAGACTTAGAAAAAAAATAAGAAGAAAGTTCATTTGGAAAAACAAAAGGTCAACAATTTTAAGGGAATTAATGAAAAAAAAAATGCCAATGAAGATGGCCTACCTGTATCAGAACTAAAATTATATTATAAAGCAGAGGTCATCAAAACCCATTGGTTTTGGTTTCATTATACACAGCAACAACAAAACTATTCAATGATCAACTCTGTTGGACATGGCTCTCTTCAACAATGAGATGATTCAACCAGTTCCAATTGTCCAGTGATGAAGAAAGCCATCTACATCCAGAGAGAGGACCATGGGAACTGAGTGTGGACCACAACATAGCATTCTCATTTTCTCTTGTTTGCTTGCATTTTGTTTTCTTTCAATTTTTTTCCCTTCTTGATCCATTTTTCTTGTGCAGCAAGATAACTATAAACATGTATACATACATTGGATTTAACATATATTTTAACATATTTAAGATGTATTGGACTATCTGCCATCTAGGAAAGGGAGGGAAAGGGGATAATTGGGAACAGAAGGTTTTGCAAGGATCAATGTTGAAAATTACCTATGCATATGTTTTGTAAATAAAAAGCTTTAATTAAGTTTCTACTGGGCTTGTATCCCAAAGAGATTTTAAAGGAAGGAAAGGGGCCCACATGTTCAAACATGTCTGTGGCACCTTTTTTCGTTGTGGCATGAAACCAGAAACTGTGTGGATCCCCATCAGTTGGAGAATGGCTGAATAAAGTTATGGCATATGAATGTTATGGAATATTATTGTTTCATATTAAATGATCAGCAGGATGATTTTAGAGAGGCCTGGAGAGACTTATATGCAATTCTTTCAAATGTATTTTCATATTTATGATATTGTGAAAAACAAATTAGATCAAAAGGTAGAAAAGCATGAAAAAGAAAAAAACAAGGAAGCAAAAAGGTGAAAATACTATGCTTCAAATCACAATCAGTCTCTATAGTTCTCTCTCTCTGGATGCGGATAGCATTTTTCCATCCCACGTTAAAAATTGGAAGGTGGAAAAAGCTGAAGAGAAGAGAATTAATGAAAAATTCCACTTTCATGGAAGGGCATACGTGACTAGAAAGAAGATAATGAGAAAAACTAAAAATATTTTGTGCCTAATTTGTATTTAATGATAACCAGATTTTTTTCTGTGCTGATGAATAGAAAATAATTTTCTGCAATAAGTATATTCTTTATCTGATGGTAATCATTGCAAATCCTATTCAGTCCCAAAATTCTAGCTTTACCAAAGGTTTTTGTAGTACAGACTTCAGGGGATGCATCACTGTGTATGCCCAATCACCTTGACTCAGCCCTCAACCAAAACGTTTCTCTTACCAGACTCTTCTGTTCTCTTCACACACCCTAATGTTGCAATGTCTCAGGATTTTTTTGGACCTTTGATCTTAAGGGAAGGGAGGAGACAACTACCATTCTTTAATGTTACCAGAAGACACCTGTGTTACACAGAACAGACAGAATTACCCAGGCATCGGTTCTGTCATTAAAAAGGTATAATTATTTTAAAAAAATAATAAGAAGTCCAGAGAAGGCAGAGATGTAGAAGGAGTGAGGAGATGAAGATTCTCTTGCCCAGGAATAATCATAGATGGACTGCCCCTCCTTATTCTAAATCCACTAGAGATTTAGAGATAACTAGAAGAGTTAGAAGTTTCACATCTAGCAAGCACCATGTCACATACCATACATGAACCAAGTTATGTTTTGGACATACTGAGTTCAAGATATATATGGGACATTAAAATGAAGATTTCTAACTGGTGATATGGAACTAGAATTGGGAGAAGATTGCATCTGGCAAACCTATCAAAATAAGAATTATAGCTGTAATACCTTTAATGTCTGTACTTTCTTAGTTCAAGTTTGATTTTGGGTTAAAGTAAGGCACTTGTAAATCATTGGATGGTTAATGAAAGGTACAAATTTAGATGGTTGCTGTTTGTTCTTCATTTTCAAAGACCATTAACATCACAAAAGTGATATCTTGATTTGCATATGAATTGGATTTCAGTGAGTCGGAATTGCACAAAGTAGTCAGCATCACTCTCTCTTCCAGAGTTATTGAAATCCAGTAGCAAGACAAAAGTTAAAATGACTGGCAAAGCCCTGGGATGTAGTGGATGACATTGGCATCTTCAATATCTGACCACACTTTAATTGCTCTATTATCTCCAACTTCAATCACATTCATGGCCACTGGAACAAATTATTCAATATCAAGAACAATTTATTGGGAGAAGTTTTCACATGCTTAAGGTGGATATCCCCCTAACTTACCAATGGGTTTGAGGTCTATCAATAATCCTCAACCTAGTTTAAATTATCTGCTAAGATGGTTTTACTAAGGTTTGGCCAATGTGCTTGCTATATACATCTTCTTGGAGCCATCAGTTAAAGTTGGGTGAGAGATAGATATCAACGGTAGATGAGCAGCCCTGAAACCAAAAGTGCTAATACTCCCTGAACATCCTATATGCTTTCTGAGCTTCAATAAGTGCTGTGTAATTAGAGAGGAGACAGACATGAGAGATATTCTGGAGGTAGAAAAGACAAGATTCCAAATAATAATAGTATATATGGGTAAGGTTGCGGAATTTAGCTGAACAATCTCTTCCTTTCTATAACACACACAGTAAGCCATCCCCTGGACCTCTCCAACAGATCTCTAGCAATGAGATTGGTGATATTTTCTCGAATGAAATCCCTGGGAGCCACTAATTTGATTAATTTGAACTCTGTTCCTCTCCAATGACTGGAACAAGTGGTAGAATTTGTTTTTAAAAATTATTTATAGACAGAAAGGAGAACCAAGCTAGAACATTTTATTGAGTTTGTCCATGATCTTTCCTGATTTTCTTCAGGTTTACTCTGCAAAGGAAAATCTTAGTTTGAGCCTTCCTTAATGCCACAAATTCCAGTATGTGACACTGGCCTCTCAGATCTTTCCAGACATTCTGGAAACAGAGAATATGAGCCTGAAGTAAGAAAAGCCAAAAATATTTGAATATTTCAAAAATCCAGGAATAAAAGAAGAAAAGTTGCATTTCATCCGATATAAGTGATAAAGAAGAGCAAAGTGTACAAGATAACCTCAAAGCAGGTAACATTGGGCATTAAATAGAGATTCCACAAACAGATTAACAAAGTCAAAAAGAAGTCATTTTGGGGAGGAAAACTAATGAACTTAGCCTTGAACAAAGGATGACGAATATGACAGGAGTATGAGGGATGGATCAGACAGGTAAGAGCAAAAGCAGGATATATTGGAAAATTATTAGAATGACACCGATATTCAACTTTGAGTGCCTGTGTTATGAGACAGAAATAAGATAGAAAAGACAAGAGGGGGTAGATATGTGTAATGTGTTAAAGACAGAATAGAGGAATTTGTAACTAAACAGGAATCTCCTTTACAGCTTCGTCAATGAATGGTCCTCTAGTCTTCATGTGAATCCTTCAGAGATAACAAACCACTGAGCCAAAATGTCCATTTCAAATTTCTATCTAGTTGTGCCTTCTGACACCAAGAAAATCAAGTCTGATTTCTCTTCCCCATGACAATATTTCAACTACTTACAGGGTTTTTGTCCTCTCAAATAACTGTAACTGGGAGTAGCTTGTCCAAAAGTACACTGGGGAAAGGAAAGAGCACAGAAGCCTCCAGTGAATTACCCAAAGTAAGGCCTGACATTGGCCTGTTGAGCTCTACAAGAGTTCCACCTCATTAGGAACCTGCTCAAGCCCCCCATTTTTCATCAGTAACAATGTTCTTTCCATTCTGTCTCAAATGTACTAAGGTCAGTTGAGCAATGTTGCAGGAATAGTGTGGCACCAAGATATGTCAGCATGATTATAAGTCCCAAATGTCCTTACCACAGCTCCTAACCTCTCCAACTGGATAGCATGTTTTTGTCCTAGTTGTCCTGAGGTCATGTCACTGTGTTCCCAAGTCCCACACTAATACATAACCCATCCTATTTTCTTCCTGAGAACATAGAGTCCTGGAAAGGCTACAGAGATTCATAGGAAGAATTCACAGACCACAGCAAAGCATTTAAAGAAGATACACAGGTTGTTAGAGTGAATACACAAGGCAAGAAAAGGAGATAATGGATATATGAAGAGAATATACAGACGGTGACCAAGGATATACAGAAGTATATCATGATTGACCAAATTTTACATAGAATGCTTCTGAGGGTAAAATGGAAGACTAATGGGGAACAGTCTCCTTACAATGTATATGGTAATCCTTATAGAGGATGCACTAAAAATAAACAGGCTCTGAAATAGATATCTAAGTTCTTGATAGACAATAGAGGACCTTAAGGAGGGTACTTTCAAATTCTGCTGAGAATGTACCTATATTTCTGGTGAATCCATGCCTCTCCTTCAAGAACACAGATTCCACAGAAGAGATCGAGAAGTTACACAGATTCATAAAGAATGTCCAGGTTATTGCAGAGAATGCACAGGTTCAGCAAAAGATGAAGAGGTGCAGTATATTGGAAGCTTCACAGAGGATGCTCAAGTTCTTTATCAGATTGGCAAATCAAGGAAATGCTGTTGATAGAATTTATTCATATTTTAGAAAAAGATTTGACCCTCCCAGGGTCTCTCATACAGTGTGCCTGGAATCTGTTCTTTTTTAATTCAATTTTATTTTATTTTCCATTCTGAATTCCTTTTTTAACCTCCACCTCCCTCCACTTATTGAAAAGACAAAAAAAAAAAAAAAAACTCATTACAAATATGTATAGTCATGCAAAACAAATTCCCACATTTCTTGTTTCAAAAAAAAATTAAGGGAAAGATGGAGGAAGGCAGGAAAGAGGACAAGGATGAAGGAAAAATGGAAGAGAAGAAAAGGAAGAAAATATGCTTAAATTTACCCTTTTAGTCCATCAGCTCTCTGTATGGAAATGGACAATATGTTTTGTCATTAGTTCTTTGAAATTGTGATTGATCAATGTGTTCATCAGAGTTACTGAGGTTTTCAAAGTTGATTTTTTAACAATATTTTACAATATTATTATTATTGTTCTCCTAGTTCTGTTCATTTCCCTTTGTATTAGTTCATACAAATCTGTTTTTTTCTGAAACCATTCCAATAATCACTTGTGTTTTTTTTTTTTTTGTTTGTTTATTTTTTCTTGTTGTAAAAAGAATTTCATTTTTTCTAATTACATGTAAAGATGGTTTCAAGTACTCATTTTTATAAGATTTTGGGTACCAAATTTTTGTTTCTATTTTCTCCCCAAGATAGCAAGCGATCTAATATAGATTACATATATGCAATTATATTAAACATATTTGCATATTAGTCATGTTGTGAAAGAAGAAAAAGAACAAAAAGGAAAACCCATAAAAAAATATAATAAGTGCAAAGAGTATGCTTCTACATTCAGACTCCATAGTATTTTCTCTGGATATGGATAGTGTTTTTCATGAGTCTTTTGGAATTGTTCCCTTCATTATTGCTTACAACACAATAGTACTCCATCACATTCATACGCCACAATTTCTTTACTCATTTTTCAATTTATGGGCCTTTCCTCAATTTTGAATTTTCTATTACCATAAAAAAGAGCTACTATAATTTCTTTACACATATTTATGCTTTTCTCTGTTCTTTGGTCTCTTTGGAATATAGAATAATATTTCTGAGTAAAAGGATATTCAGAGTATGACAGAATTTGATATATAAGTGTAAATAGCTTTTCAGAATGGCTTTTCACAATCCCATTAACAATGTATAACATCCCTCATTTCCCACAGACTATCCAACATTTGTTGTTTTCTTTATTTGTCATCTTAGCCAATCTGTTGGGATAGAATAGTAACTCAGAGTTGTTTTGATTTGTATTTCTCAAAATATTGATGATTTAGAGGATATTTTTTTAACATGGCTATTGATGGTTTGGAATTCTTTCTCTGAAAGAAGAAAAAAATATTATCTATTAATATACTTTGATCATTTGTCAATTGGAAAATGGTTCTTTTTCTTATAAATTTGACTTGATTTCTTAAATATCTTAGACATGCGACCTTTATTTAAGAAATTTACTGCAAAGATTTCTACTTCCCCCAGTTTCATGATTTTCTTCTAATGTTAGCTACATTGGTTTCCTTTGTGCGAATCTCTTCTAAATTCCATAAATTTTATTATGATATCATCTTTATGTCTAAATTATATACCTATTTTGAGTTCATTTTGTTACATGGTATGAGATGCTGGCCTCAAACTAAATTCTTTGAGACTGATTATTGGATTGAATTGAATTGAATATTGAATATTGATAGTGATGATGGATATATTACATGGCTATGTTTTTATTGGTACATATTACATATGATTCTGGCTCTTGGTTTTAGATAGATAATACTTATCACTTTATAGAAAACTCAATTTCGTCCCATGCTTTCTAGTGTTTTTTTTAAATAAATTTAAGTCTTAATTTTGTGAAAAGCTCTTTCTGCATCCATTGCAATAATTACATTATTTTTTAATTTTTTGTCATTGATATGACCAAATATGATTATAATTTTCTTAATATTGATCCTGGGCATAGTATGTGATTTTTGTGTTTTATTGATGCAATCTCCTTAGTAATAGTTTATTTAAAATTTTTCATCAACATGCATTAAAGAAATTGTCCCATAATTTTCTTTCTGTTTTTTTTTTTTAATGCTACTGGATATAAGTATGAAGACCATTTGTATCATGAAAGGAATCTGCTAGGATCCCTTCTTTGATTATTTTCTAAGGCAGTTCATGTTGCAATGAAATTAATTATTCTTCAAAATTTGGTGGAATTCACTTTTACAACTTTTTGGTCTTGAGGGGTTTTCCCTTTGGAGCTCTTTTTTTCCTTATTTTTCTATTTCTCTGTCAAAGATAGATATTTACATAATATATTTTCTGTTCTATTAACCTGCATAATTTATATTTTATAAATATTGATCTATATCATATAGATTGTCAGTTTTATTAGTATATAGTTGGGCAAAATAATACCTCATAATTGTTTTTAATTTTTTATTATCTCTTGTGAATTCATCTTTTTAATCTTTCATACTGGTAATTTGGGGGGTTTTTCTTTCTTTTTTTCTTTTATTATTCTTTTAAAGCAATTCTTTGTTTTAATTATTAATTTAATTTTTTCACTTTTAATTTAGTTCATCTCTCTGTGAATTTCAGAATTCCTATTTTGATCTTTAATTGAAGCTTTTTAATTTGCTAGTTCTCTAGGATTTTTAAAATAATTACATGATTTGTTGACTTCTTTTCTTTTTACAGTGATGAAATAGTTTAGAGGTTTAAATATTTCCTTAACAGAAAGGGATCCACATGTGCAAAAATGTTTGTGGCAGGTCTTTTTGTAGTGGTAAGAAACTGGAAACTGAATGGATGCCCATCAGTTGAAAAATGGCTGATAAGCCATATATACTATATGAATGTTATGGAATATTATTGTTCTATAAGAAATGATCAGCAGGATGATTTCAGAGAGGCATGGAGAGTTTTATATGAACTGCTACTTAATGCAATAAGCAGAACCAGGAGATAATTGTACACAGCAACAAGAATATTATACAATGATCAATTCTAATGGACATGGCTCTCTTCATCAATGAGATGATTCAGACCAGTTCTAATGATCATGTGATAAAGAGAGCCATCTGCACCCAGAGAGAGGACTGTGGGAACTGATTGTGGATCACAACATAGCATCTTCACTCTTTTTGTTGTTGTTTGTTTGCATTTTATTTTCTTTCTCATTTTTTCCCTTTTGATTTGATTTTTCTTGTGCAGCAAAATAATGTATAAATATGTATGCATATATTATTTTTAACATATATTTTTTACCATGTTTAACATATATTGGGTTACTTACCATCTAGAGAAGGGAGTGAAGGAAGGGAGGGAGAAATTGGAACACAAGGTTTTACAAGGGTTAACATTGAAAAATTATCTATGCATATGTTTCAAAAATAAAAAGCTTTAATTAAAAAATAAACAAACAAGCAAGCAAACAAATAAATGTTTCCTTAGCTACTATTCTGACTACATTACCACAATGGAATATTTTCTCATTGTTTTCAACATCTTTGATGAAATTATTTATTGTTTCTATGATTTTTTTCTTTGACTCACTTATTTTTTAGGTTTGGGTTATTTAGTTCTCAATTAATTTTACATATTTGCTTCAAAGCTCCTTGTTAAGTGTAATTTTATTACATTATGGTAATTAAAAGGCATATTTAATATTTCCCCATTGATGCATTTGTTTGCAAGGTTTTTATGCCCTAATATATGGTCATTTCTTGTGATGGTGCTATAAATAGCTGAGAAATAGATATACTCCTTTCTATTCTTATTCAATATTCTCCAGAGATTATTATATCAAACTTTGCTAAAATTATATTTAGATCCTAAACTCCCTCTTTTCATTATTCTTGATTCAACTTATGTGGGCATGAGAAGGTAAATTTAGGTCCCCCATTATTATGATTTTATTATCTGTTTGTGTAACTCATTTAATTTTTCCTTCAATAATTTAGATGCTTTTATGTGATTAGTATCACTATAAATTTATGATTTATGGTAATTTATAGAGAAAAAAATGTAGATTCATTGCATATTTCTTTTAATTAGGTTTGGTTTTGCTTTTGCTTTATCTGGGATAATGGTTGCTATACCTGACTTTTTTACTTCAGCTAAGGTGTAATAAATTCTGCTCCAATCCCATCATTTCAACTGTTGACATCTTTCTATTTTTAATGTATTTCTTATAAACAACATATTTTGAGTTCTAGTTTCTAATCCTTGGTGCTATCCTCTTCTGTTTTATTTTCGGGTTTTGTTGGGCAGGTGGGATCTAAACCACTCACAATTGTGATTGCTAACTATATTTCACACACATACACAAAGTATATGTATGTATGTATGTATGTATACTTTTATTTTTCCTGCCCCCTATTTTATTGTTTTTTCTTCTGATTATAAATGCTCAATAATTTTTAATACATATTTCTTTATGAATCATGTTGGAAGAGAAAAATCAGAACAAAAAAGGAAAAATGATGGGAGAGGAAAAAAAAACAGAAAAAAGTGACTATAGCATGTGTTGGTTTGCATTCAATCTCCATAGTTCTCTTTCTGGATGCAGATGACAGTTTCTATCCAAAATGTATTGAGATAGTCTAGGATCACTGAACTGCTGAGCAGCATCAAGTCTTTCATAATTGATCATCACACAATCTTGCTATTAGTGTGTACAATGTATTCTACTTTTTTCACTCAGTATAAGTTCATGTAAATCTGTCCAGGCCTTTTTCTAATCAGCTTGTTCATCATTTTTATAGTACAATGTATCACAACTCTTGCTGCAGGGATTTGTCATTAATATATAGAAATGTTGATGATTTGTGTAGGTTTATTTTATACTCTGCAAATTTACCAAAACTGTTCATTGTTTCAAGTGGTTTTTGAATGATTTTCTAGGATTCTCTAAGTATATTGTCATATCATCTGCAAAGAATGATAGTTTTATCTACTCATTGCCTCTTCTAATTCCTTTAATTTCTTTTTCTTTTCTTATTGCTAAAGCCAACATTTCTAGTACAATGCTGAATACTAATGATTATAATGAGCATTCTTGTTTCACCTCTGATCTTATTGAGAATGTATTCAGCTTCTCTCCATTAGAAATAACATTTGCTGATGGTTTTAGATAAATGCTGCTTATTATTTTGATGAAAGTCTCCTTATTACTATGCTCTTCATCTAGTGTTCTTTTTGTTTCTGCTGAGAAATCTGGGGTAAAGTGACCTGCCCAGGATCACACAGCTAGTGTTAAGTATCTGAGGCCATATTTGAACTCTGGTCCTCCTAGCTACAGGGCTGGTGTTCTGTCCACTGTGCCATCTAGCTGCTCCCTTCTCTAGTGTTTTAAATTGGAATGAGTACTGAATTTTGCCAAAAGCCTTTTCTGCATTGATTTATATTGTTATATAGTTTCTATTGGTTTTGTTATTGATATAGTCAATTATAGCAATAGTTTGTTTTTGATATTGAACAAGCTTTGCATTCCTGATATGGATCCCATTTGTTCATAGTGTGTTATCCTGTTGATAACTTGTTTGTAATCTCTTTACTAAAATTTTATTTAAATTTTTACATTGATATACAGTAGGTATATTGGTCTATAATTTGCTTTCTCTGTTTTGGCTCTTCCCAGTTTAGGTAACAGTACCATATTTATGTAGTAGAAGGAATCTGGCAGGACTAAATCTTTATCTAATTTTCCAAATATTTTATATTATATTGGGATGAATTGTATTCCTTAAATGTTTAGTAGAATTTACTTGTGAATCCATCTGGTTCTGGAGATTTTTTCTTAGGGAATTTATTTGATAGCTTGTTCAATTTCTTTTTCTAAAGTGGGACTATTTAAATAATTTATATCCTCTTCCGTTAAAACTGGGATTCTGCCTTCTTTTTAAGAGCTAGTTTTGCCTTAAAGCCTCCCTTAATCTACTCTCCCTCTTATTCTCCCCTTTTCCTTTAATCCCTTTCTTTCCTATTTTACAATTAGCCAAGATTGTAGGTCTAATCTTCTATCTTTTAACCATATCAAATGAGAGTGAGCTCCAAATTTGATCTGCTTTTCCTCAAACCTCCACAAACATACACACAGATGTTTCCTTTTTGTAACAGTTTCTCTTTGTACATCCCATTTGTATGAGATGATTTTCCCCATTTTTTTCTTTCCCATTCTTCTTCCCCCACTGTAATTCTCTTCTCCACTACTTTTATTTTTCTTTTAAAATCATCCAAAAACAAGAGAATCACACTGAATCCTACTATTAGACTCCCTCTATGACTTTGGTGATAATATACTTTTTAGAGGTTATATGTATCATCTCTGCATATAAAAATGTAAACACTTTAACCTTGTTTATTCTTTCATTATTTGTAACTTATGTTTACTTTTTTATGCTTGTCTTTATTTTTTGTGTTTTGTCAGCTTTTCTGCTCAGTTCTCATCTTTTCATCAAGAATTCTTTGAAGTCCTCTATTTCATCTGTTTCATTTTTTACCTGATTTTTTATCAACTAGGCAAGGTACTTTTGGCTGTAATCCAATGTTCTTTGCCTTCTGGAATATCATATTGCTGGTTCTCCACTCCTTTGTAAAGGCTACTAAATCATGTATAATCCTGACTGTGTTTCTTTGGTATTTGAATTCTGTCTCCATTCTGGAGAGCAATTTGGAACTATGCTCAAAAAGTTATCAAATTGTGCATACCCTTTGATCTAGCAGTGTTTCTACTTGGATTATATTCCAAAAAGATCTTAAAGGAGGGAAAGGGACCCACATGTGCAAAAATGTTTGTGGTAGCCCCTTTTGGAGTGACTCAAAACTGGAAACTGAATGGATGCCCATCAATTGAAAAATTGCTGAATAAATTATGGCATATGAATGTTGTGGAATATTAATGTTCTTTAAGAAATGACCAACATGATGATTTCAGAGCAGCCTGGAAAGACTTACATGAATTGATGCTAAGTGAAATGAGCAGAACCAGGAGATCATTATACACAGCAAAACAAGATTATATCATGATCAATTCTGATGAACATGGCTGTCTTCAACAATGAGATAATTCAAACCAGTTCCAATTGTTCAGTAATGAAGAAAGTCATCTATACCTATAGAGAGGACTATGGGAAATGAGTGTTGACCACAACATAGCATTTTCATTCTTTCTGTTATTGTTTGCTTGCATTTTTGTTTTCCTTCTCAGGTTTTTTACTTTGTTTCTAGATCCAATTTTTCTTGTGCAGCAAGATGGCTGTATAAATATATACACATATATTGGATTTAACATATATTTAACATTAATTGGACTGCCTGCCATCTAGGGGATGGAGTTGGGAAAAGGAGGGGAAAATTTGGAACAGAAGGTTTTGCAAGGGTCAATGTTGAAAAATTACCCATGCATATGTTTTGTAAATAAAAAGCTATAATAATAAAAAAAGAAAAAAGAAATGACCAGCAGGATGATTTCAGAGAGGTTTGCAGAGACTTACATGAATTGATGTTAAGTGAAATGAGCAGAATCAGGAGATCATTTTACAGGTCAACAACAAGACCATACAACAATCAATTCTGATGGCTGTGACTTTCTTCAACAATGAGATGATTCAAACCAGTCCCACTTGTTCAGTGATGAAGAGATCCATCTACACCCAGAGAGAGAGAACCATGGAAACAGAGTGTGGAACACAATATAGCATTCTCACTCTCTCTGTTGTTATTTGCTTGCATTTTATTTTCTTTCTCAGTTTTTCTTTTTCTTCCTTCTTGATCTGATTTTTCTTGTGCAGCAAAATAATTGTATAAATATATATACATATATTGCATTTAACATGTATTTTAACATATTTAACATGTACTGGACTATCTGCCAGCTAGGGGTGGGGATGAGGAGAAGGAGGGAAAAATTTGGAACAAAAGGTTTTGCAAGAGTCAATGTTGGAGAAATTATCCATGCATATGTTTTGTAAATAAAAAGCTTTAATTTAAAAAAAAAAAAAGGTAAAGAGTAGTTAAACAAGAGTAAAATGTTTCTGGACTCTGTCACTAGAAGCCTAGAAAACTGTTGATTCAGAGGAACAGGCTTGTAAGCTCCACTTTGGTATGGAGGTCTTCCCCAATTATTTCTTTCCAGGCTGAGATAGCTGCTAGAAATGAGATCCTGTTCTGTGCTACAACACTCCTATTACTGATGCTGAATTTTGAATTTGCTATTTTATCCATAAACTATTCAGGACCTTTCTACTGGGAATTGCCACTCTTCTTGATGCTCCCCTCTTTATTCTAATCTGGAACTGACACAAGAATTGAATAGTAAACAACAAAGCTGCCACTTCATGCCTGTCCCCATTGCAATGCCCAGAAATGGTTCTAGGCATACCCGGTATGGATCTAGGGTACTCCTCTCACCCTAGTATACGATCTCTCTCTTAATCCTATGTCCTATGATTCTGGCTTGCCACTCTACCCAATTGTCCATAGACTTCATTCTATCTCCTTGTTCAAAGCTAAAATGAAGAAATAACTCAGTGTGAATTTTTCTGGATTTCCTCTTCAGGATTCATTCTGCACTTTTTCAGATCTGTGTGAGAGATTTTGCAGAGAAGAGCTCACCACACTGATTCCTAACACTCTAACCAATAGTTAACCAATGGTTTGTATAAAGATTTAGCCAATATATTTTTCTCATTTGAGGGTGGCACAACTGGCAAAAATAATTTTCTGAATGAGTCAGGATTCAAAAAGATCTAGATAAAACAAATCATACCATCAAACAAAATCAAATACAGTGGAATTTAAATGGGATAAATGTAAATTTTTACACTCACGTTACCAAAAAAAAAAAAAAAAAAAAACCAACAACCTCATAAGCAAACGATGGAAGAAATATGGTTAGAGAAAATTTTCCGAGGGGAAAAAAAGATCTTGAAATCTTTTTTTAAATAATAACTTTTTTTATTTTCAAAATACATGCAAAGATAGTTTTCAACATTCACTCTTGTAAAAACTTGTGTTCAAAATTTTTCTTCTTCCCTCCCTCCCACGCCTTTCCCCTAGACAGCAAGGAATCTAATACAGGTTAAATATGTGTAGTTCCTCTAAACATATTTCCACATTTATCATGCTGCACAAGAAAAATCAGATCAAAAAAGAAAAAATTAGAAAGAAAAAAAGCAAGTAAACAATAACAACAAAAAAGGTGAAAATACTACATTGTAATCCAAAATTCAATTCCCATAATACTCTTTCTGGATTCAAATGGCTCTATTCTTCATAAGTCTATTGGAATTGGCCTGAATCCCCTCATTATTGAATAAAGTCAAATCCAACACAGTTGATGATCATGTAAATGTGTTGTTGCTATATACAATGTTCTCTTGGTTTTACTCATGTTCAAAATCTCTCCAGGCTTTTCTGAAATCAGTTAGTTGATGTTTTCTTCTATGCCTCTTACAGAACAATAATTTTCTATTACATTCACATATTATAATTTATTTAGCAATTCCCCAACTGATGGGCATCCACTAAGTTTCCAATTCCCTGCTACTACAAAAGGGCTGCTACAAACATTTCTGCACATGTGAGTCTTTTCCTCTTTTTTTTTTTTTTTTTTTGTGATCTTCCTGGGATACAGAACCAATAGAGACACTGCTATATCAAAGGGTATGCACAATTCAATAGTCTTTTGGTTATAACTCCAAAGTGCTCTCCAGCATGATTGGATCAGTTCACAGCTTCACCACAATATATTAATGTCCTGGTTTTCTCACATCTCCTCCAACATTTATCATTAACTTTTCTTATCATCTTAGCCAATCTGAAAGATATGTAGTAGTACTTCAGAGTTGTCTTAATTTGCATTTTTCTAATCAATAGCAATTTAGAGCATATTTTCATATGACTATAAATGGCTTTATTCATCCTTTAACTATTTATCAATTTAAGAATGGCTCATATTCTTATAAATTTTGTCAATTCTGTATATATTTTAGAAATGGGGCCTTTTATCAGAATCCTTAAATGTAAAAAATTTCCCCCCGTTTTCTGCTTCATTTCTAATTTTGACTGCATTGGTTTTGTTTGTACAAAAACATTTTCTTATTTAATATAATCAAAATTATCCATTTTACACTTTATGATGTTCTCTAGTTCTTCTTTGGCCATAAATTCTTTCCTTGTTCACAGATCTGAAAACTAGACTACCCCTTGTTCTCCTAATTTGCTTATAGTACTATTCTTCATGTCTAAATCATGAACTCATTTTAACCTTATTTTGGTATAGGATGTTAGGTGTTGGTCAATGCCTAGTTTCTGCCATATTATTTTCCAATTTTCCCCACAATTTTTGTCAAATAGTGAGTTCATATATCAGAAGCTGGAATCCTAACAAATATTAGATTACTATTGTCATTGACTATTATATCTTGTGAACCCAACTTATTTCACTAATCTCTATTTCATAGCCTGTACCAAATGATTTTGATGACTGATGCTTTGTAATATAGTTTTAGGTCTAGTACAGTAGGCCACTTTTGCTTGCATTTTTTTTCATTAATGCCCTTGAAATTCTTTACCTTTTGTTCTTCCAGATGAATTTTATTATTGTTTTTCTAACACTAAATTAACTTCTTTGGACCTTGATTGGTATGGCACTGAATCAGCACATTAATTTAGTTAGAATTATCGTTTTTAATAATCAGCCTACCCATGAGCACTTGATACTCTTACACTTATCTAGATTTAATTTTATTTGTGTGGAAAGTTTTTTTTTTAATTGTGTTCATATAGTTCCTAGTTTTGTCTTAGCAGGTAGAGTCTCAGATATTTTATACTATCTATCTACAGTTATTTTAAATAGAATTACTCTTTCTATCTCTTGCTGCTGTACTTTTTTGGTAACATAAAGAAATGCCAATGATTTATGTGGATTTATTATATATCCTGAAACTTTGATAAAATTGTTGTTTCTACTAGTTTTTTAGTTCATTCTCTAGGATTCTCTAAGTGTACCATCATATCATTTGCATGCATCATGTATCTGTTTTCGCATTACCTTCTCTAATTCTTTCAATTTTTTTATTGCTAAAGCTAACATTTCTAATACAATATTGAATAGTAATGATGATAGTGAGCAACATCTTTCACCCCTGACCTAGTGGGAATGCTTCTAGTTTATCCCTTTACATATGATGCTTCCTGATGGTTTTAGATAAATGCTGTTTACCATTTTAAGGAAAACTCAATTTATTCCTATGCTCTTTAATGTTTTCTAATAGGAATTGATGTTGAATTTTGTCAAATGTTTTTTCTGCAACTATTGCTATAATCATATGATTTCTGTTAATTTGGTTATTGATATAATCAATGATGCTAATAGTTTTCCTAATAATTGAAGCAACCCTGCATTCCTTGTATAAATACTACTTGGTCATAATGTATTATCCTGGTGATAAGTGGCTTTAATCTCTTTGCTAATATTTTATTTAAGATTTTTGCATCAATATTCTTTAGGAAAATTAGTATATAATTTTTTTTTTCATTTTGATTCTATCTGCTTTAGGTATCAGCATCATAACAACATCATGAAAGGAATTGGTACAGCTCCTTTCCCCTCTATTTTTACAAATAGTTTTCATAGTACTGGAATTAAACATTCTTTAAATTTTGGCTAGAATTCATTTGTAAATTCATCTGCTTCTAGAGATTTTTTTCTTAGGAAGTTCATTAATAGCTTGCTCAATTTCATCCTTTTTCAATGTGACTATTTAGGTCATTTATTTTCTCTTCTGTTAATCTGAGCAACCTATATTTTTTAAGGATTCATTCATTTCAGGTGGCCTAGCTATACTTGATCTAAAACTATATTATAAAGCAAGTGTCATCAAAATCATTTGGTATTGCTTAAGAAATACACTAGTTGATCAGTGGAATAGGTTAGGTTCACAGGACAAAATAGTCAATAACTATAGCAATCTATTTGACAAATCCAAAGACCCCAACTTTTGGGATAAGAATTCACTATTTGACAAAAAATGCTGGGAAAATTAGAAATTAGTATGGCAGAAACTAGGCATTAATCTTCACTTAACACCATACACCAAGATAAGATCTAAATGGATTCATGATCTAGGCATAAAGAATGAGATTATAAATAAATTAGAAGAACATAGGGTAGTTTACCTCTGAGACCTGTGAAGGAGGAAAGAATTTGTGATCAAAGAAGAACTAGAGATCATTATTGATCACAAAATAGAAAATTTTGATTATATTGAATTAAAAAATCTTTTGTACAAACAAAACTAATGCAGATGAGATTATAAAGAAAGCAATAAACTAGGAAACCATTTTTACAGCTAAAGGTTCTGATAAAGGCCTTATCTCTAAAATATATAGAGAATTTACTTTAATTTATAAGAAATCAAACCATTCTCCAATTGATAAATGATCAAAGAATATGAACAGACAATTTTCAGATGAAGAAATTGAAACTACCTCTACTCATACGAAAAGGTATTCCAAATCATTATTGATCACAGAAATGCAAATAAAGACAACTCTGAGATATCACTACACACCTGTCAGATTGGCTAAGATGACAGGAAAAGTTAATGATGAATGTTGGAGAGGATGTGGGAAAACTGATGCTTTTTGGGGGGAGTTGTGAACAGATCCAACCATTTTGGAGAGCAATTTGGAACTATACTCAAAAAGTTCTCAAATTGTGCATACCCTTTGATCCAGCAGTGTTACTACTGGGCTTATATCCCAAAGAGATATTAAAGAAGGAATGTTGGAGGGGATGTGGGAAAACAGGGACACTGATACATTATTGGTGGTTGTGAACACATCCAGCCATTCTGGAGAGCAATTTGGAACTATGCTCAAAAAGTTATCAAACTGTGCATACCCTTTGATCCAGCAGTGTTACTACTGGGCTTATACCCCAAAGAGATTCTAAAGAAGGGAAAGGGACCTGTATGTGCCAAAATGTTTGTGGCAGCCCTGTTTGTAGTGGCTAGAAACTGGAAATTGAATGAATGCCTATCAATTGGAGAATAGCTGAGTAAATTGTGGTATGTGAATGTTATGGAATATTATTGTTCTGTAAGAAATGACCGACAGGATGATTTCAGAGAGGCCTGGAGAGACCTCATCCTTATTGGCTGAGGATCTTACATTCTAAATGTGTGAACTACCCAAGAAATTGAACTTGACCAATAAGTACATAGTTGCCCATATTTGGCTCAAATAGGGAGGATAACAAGAAGGGGGCTTAAGTATGCCCTTAGGGAGATAACAGGGAGGAGACTTTATTGTCCTTAAGAAGATAGCAGGGAGGAGACTTTATTGTCCTTAAGAAGATAGCAGGGAGGAGACTTTAACTATGCCCTTAGGAGAATAGCAGGGAGGAGACACTTTAAGTATGCCCTTGACTTACTGCTTAAAGTCCTTCAGGCCTACTCAAACTTTGAAATAGATGAAGCCTTACTCGATTTTCACAACTGTCTTGAAAGATCTCGCCTTATCCCATTCAGTCCCCCCTCTTATTTACACTTATACACTTATACACTTCAACAACAATACTATATGAGGATCAATTCTGATGGAAGTGGCCATCTTCAACAATGAGAGGATCCAAATCAGTTCCAATTGATCAGTAATGAACAGAACCAGGTACACCCAGTGAAAGAATACTGGGAAATTAGTATGAACCACGACATAGCCATTTCTACTCTTTCTGTTATTATTTTTTTTCATTTTTGTTTTTCTTCTCAGGTTCTTTTTACTTTCTTTCTAAATCCAATTTTTCTTGTGCAGCAAGATAACTGTATAAATATGTATGTATGTGTGTGTGTGTATATATATATATATATAGTATTTAACATATACTTTAACATATTTAACATGTATGAGACTACCTGCCATCTAGGGAAGGGGGTCAATGTTGAAAAATTACCCATGAATATGTTTTGTCAGTAAAAAGCTATAATAAAAAAAGATTCATTTATTTCACTTAGGTTATAAGATTTCTTGGCATTCAGTTGGACAAAATAGCTCCCAATTATGGCTTTAATTTTCTCTTCATTATTAGTAAATTCACCCTTTTAATTTTTGATACTGGCCATTTAATTTTCTTATTTCCTTTGTCTAATCAAATTAACTACATGTTTATCTATTTTGTTAGGTTTTATTCATAAAACTAACTTAGCTTTGTTAATTCATTAGTTTTCTTTCAATCTTATTGATCTTACCTTTTATTTTCAGAATTTCAAATTTGTTATTTAATTGAGGGTTATTAATTTGTTTTTTCTCTGGCTCTTTAAGTTGCATACCCAATTCATTAATCTTTTCTTTTTCTATTTTATTCAAGTAAGTAGAGATATAAATTTTCCCTTAAGAACTGCTTTGGCTGCATTCAATAAATTTTTGTATGTTGTTTCATTATTGTCATTCTCTTGGATAAATCTATGATTTCTATGATTTGTTGTTTTATCCATTCATTCTTTAGGATTAGATTATTTAGTTTCCAATTAATTTTGGTCTATTTTTACATGGTTCTCTATGACAGGTAATTTTTATTGCATCATGATCGGAGAAGGATGCATTTACTATTTCTGCTTTTCTGCATTTGATTTTCAGGTTTTTTGCCCTGATACTTGGTCAAATTTGTGTATGTTCCATGTACTGAGAAAAAAAGTATATTCCTTTCTATCCCCGTTCAATTTTTTTCAAAGTACTATCATATCTAACTTTTCTAAAATTCTATTTACTTCCTTCTTTCTTGTTTATTTTGTTTTGATTTATCTAATTATGATAGAGAGAGCTCGAGAACTCCCCACTAGTATAGTTTTGCTGTCTATTTCTTCTTGCAACTCTTTTAACTTCTCCTCTAGGAATTTTGATGCTATCCAGCTTGGTGTGTATACGTTTATTATTGTTATTACTTCACTATCTATGGTGCCCTTTAGTAAAATGTAGTTTCCTTCTTTTTGTCTTTTAATTAGATCTTTTTTTGCTTTTGATTGATCTGAAATAAGGATCGCTATCCCTGATTTTTTTTTTCCTTCAGCTGAAACATAATAGATTCTTCTTCAGCCTTTTATATTTTCTCTGTATAACAGAAAGAGTAGAAATGCTATGTTGTGGTTCATACTAATTTCCCAGTATTCTTTCACTGGGTGTACCTGGTTCTGTTCATTACTGATCAATGTATCTCTCTGCTTGAAATGTGTTTCATATAAACAACATATTGCAAGATTCTGACTTTTAATCCAGGCTGCTACTCACTTCTGTTTTATGTGAAAATTCATCCCATTCACATTCACAGTTAAAATTACTAACTCTGAATATCCCACCATTCTATTTTCCAAGATATGCTTTTCTATCTCCTTTCCCCCTTTCCCTCCTCACCAGTATTTTGTTTCTGACTATCACCTCTCTCAATCTGCCTGCCCTTTTTTCAGTCCCTTCCCCCTTTCTTATATCCTTTTCTCCTTCTATTTCTGTCCTCACTTCTATTAGCCTTCCCCTTTTTTCCTCTTTTCCTTCCTACTTTCCTATAAAGTGAGACAAAATTCTACATTAAATTAAATGTGTATGATAGTCTTTATTTGAGGTAAATCCAAGGAGATTAAGTCACACATGCCCATTCTCTTCCTCAATTGAACTTGGTCTTTTTTGTCTCTTCATGTCATATAATTTACCCCATCTTAGTTTCCTTTTTCCCTTCTTACAGTACAATTGCTATTCCACCCTTGTTTCTTTTTTATATCATCACATTAAAGTCAACTTATAAGTACACTCTCAGAGTATAGCCCTAACAAAGACACAAATCTCAATAGTTACACATATCATCTTCCCATGTTGGGATGCAAACATTTTAATCTTTAAACAACATGCTATTTTTTCTTCTCTTTTTACCTCCTTAGGCTTTTCTTGAGTTCTGTGTTTGAAGATCATATTTTCTATCCAGCTCTGGACTTTTCATCAAAAATAATTGAAAATCCCTTATTTCATTGAATGTTCATCTTTTTTCCCTAAAAGATAATGCATAGTTTTTCTGGATAGGTGATTATTGGCTATAGTCCAAGAACCATTGCCCTCCAGAAATATCATATTCCAGGTCCTTTAATCATTTAAAGTGTAAGATGCTAAGTCCTAGGTAATTCTGAGTGTGGATTCTCAATATTTGAATTGTTTCTTTCTGGCTGCTTGTAATATTTTCTTCTTGATCTGATAATTTTGGAATTTAGCTACAATATTTCTTGAAGTTTTCATTTTGAGCTTCCTTTTGGGGGTAGTGGTGGATTCTTTCAATGGCTATTTTTCCCTCTGGTTCTGGGATATTGGAGCTGTTTTTCTTGAAGATTTCTTGAAAGATATTGTCCTGGCTCTTTTTTTTTCATCATGATTTTCAGGTAAACCAATAATTCTTGGGTTGTTTCTCCTTTCTCTATTTTTCAAGTCAGTTGTTTTTCCAATGAGGTATTTTACATTTTCTTCTTCTTCTTCTTTTTTTTTTTTTTTTTGGTTTTGTTTGACTGATTCTTGATGTCTCATTGAGTCATTCACTTTCATTTGCCCAATTCTAATTTTTAGTGAATTATTTTCTTCAATTATCTTTTTTACCTCCTTTTGCAATTGGTCAGTTGTATTTTTAATGAAGTTGTTTTGTTCTTTTTTTCCATTTCACCATTACTATTTTTTAAGGAGTTGTTCTAGTTTTCCATTTCACCAACTCTATTTTTCAAGGAGTTGGTATCTTCTTCTAGTTTGCCAAATC
Source organism: Antechinus flavipes (assembly GCF_016432865.1). NCBI lineage: Eukaryota > Metazoa > Chordata > Mammalia > Dasyuromorphia > Dasyuridae > Antechinus > Antechinus flavipes. Next base: position 651,777,838 of record NC_067398.1, read on the forward strand.
TATTTCTTTAAAAGTGGCTTTCTTCAGTATATTTTTCCCCATTCACCAAACACATTTTTAAAATTGCTTTCTTCAGACAATTTCCATGTTTCTTATTTCTGTGTCTCTTATACCTTTTCATCATTTTTCTTCTAACTCTCTTTTTAGATCCTTTTTTAATTCTTCCAAGAGAGCCATTTGAGTTGAGGACAGTTTATATCCCCTTTTGAGGCTTTATTTGGGGAGGCATTTTGCCTTTAGTATAGGTCTATTCTTTCCTGTCTCCATAATAGCTATCTATGTTCAGAGGTCTTTTTACCTTTTTGCTCATTTTTAAAAGTTGAGGTCTGCTCCTAGGCACAGAGAAGTTTGTCCCAAACTTTTTCTACAGGGTGCTTTTACACTGCCCTGGAGCAGGTGGTGCGGCTGGCTTCCTCCCGAAGCTGGGTAGACCTGGCCAAGTTCAACCTGTTTTGTTGAGTTTCAGGGGCTTACTATTTGCCTTCTGCAATTGCATTGAAGGTCTCACCACTAATCTGCTGGCTTCTGAACAAGGATGAAATAGCCAATGCTGCTATATCTTAGCAAAGCACCTCTCATTATATTCCCCACAGGAGCCTATTCACACTGGGTTTCCCTATACCATGTCTGCACAGAGCTGCTGTCCTCTTGCTTTATTATGACAAACCTTTCCTGAAGTTCTTCCAAGATATCCTCTGCTGGAAATTTGTTACAGTCCAAATATTTGTGGATTCTGTCACTCCAAAATTTGTTCAGAAATTTGACCTAGTGTTGATTCTGAGATAAGCCAGAAAGAGCTCAGGCAAAGTCCTATATACTATCTACCATCTTGGCTCTGCCCCTAGATTTTGGAGTCTTAATGAACTTCCAAGCTCAATATGGGACTTAAGATAGTTAGTACAGGGGCAGCTCTATGACATAGTGGATAGAGCACTAGCACTGAAGTCAGAAGGACACGAGTTGAAATCTGGCCTCAGACATGTAATACTTTGTAGCTATGTGACCCTGGACAAGTCACTTAATCCTAATTCTAAAAAAGAAAGTTAATACAATCTTAGATCACCTAAGAGAGCTATAGCCAGGACTGGGAAAGTAACAGTATATCAAGACTTGAATCAGATGATGACAGTGGGGTTAATGGTTATGAGGAGAATGATAACAGCTAACATTTATATAGTGCTTACTATGTGCCAGACACTCTGCCAAGAAAATTATAATGATTATAAAAATTTACAATTGAGGAAAGTAAGTCAAACAGAAATTAAATGATCTCCCTAGTTATACTGCTAATAAATGCCTGGAGCCATCTTTAAACTAAGATATTACTGGATCTAGACTTTATTTGTACTTTTGTTTAAAAAGGTTAAGGCCATCCATTTCATCACAATTTGAATTAGATATTTCTTCTTCTTCTTCTTCTTCTTCTTCTTCTTCTTCTTCTTCTTCTTCTTCTTCTTCTTCTTTTCCTCCTCCTCTTCTTTCTCTTCCTCCTCCTCCTCTTCTTCCTTCTTCTTCTCCTTCTCCTCATCCTCCTAGTCCTCCTTCTCCTTTTCCTGCTCCTACTTTCTTTCTTTCTTTCTTTTTCTTTCTTTCTTCTTCTTCCTTCATCAAATTTATTCCTTCAATGCATATAAAGAATAAAATCATCACATATGGGTGCTCTGTCCAAAGGAATATTTTTGGTCATATATTTTAAGGAATATTATGATTTGAAAGATTGATTTTTTAATATCCTTTTTTTTTTAGCTTTTTGTAAAGTGAGACAATTAACTCTTTGTTTTGCATGGTTTTAATTTATGATTTCTTGAATATAGCTCTGAAAAAAGCAGGTTTAGAAAAAGTTCATTAGGATTCAAAGAGACACTTTAAACCCAAATCATTCTGGCTTTCATTGAATGGCTTGTAATAGATCCCAATCTCTCTTGTGGCTCTGAGTGATTGTAAAATAGAAATTGCTTTTTGTTCTGGCTAGAAACTCTGAGGGTCTTCCCTTCTCAGACTGATTCTTTTGTGATGGCAAATGAGACCATTTTTTCTCTCTTAGCCATTAAAGGGTTAATACCTTATGCAAACTAAAACCTGAGAAAGACCTTAATCTAAAAAAGCCAAGATCTTTCACAACACCCTGGACACCAGTCATCTTGACTCATGTCATTCTATGTGAAGAAATGATAAAATAACTGACAGAGTTTGACCTAGAGAGGAGAAGTCAGAGGACACATCTGATAGCTGTCTTCTAATATTTGTAAGGTTGTCCCATGGAAGGGGAAATGTTCTAGTTCTGCTCATCTCCAAAGGACAGAAGTAAGAGTGGGAACACTGGGAACACTTCAAAGAAGCAACATTAGACTTGATAGAAGAAAAAACTTCCCAACACTTCAAGCTATTCAAGACTACATAGACCATCTTAGGAAATAGTGGGCTCCCTTCAAGCAAAGAGTAGCTGGGCATTTGTTTAGTATGTGGCCAAGGAAAGTCACTTGTTCAGTATATAGCCAAGGAAATTCCTTCTCAGAAACAGCAAAAACTAGCTGGCCCCTGAGCATTTGTGATGCTGATTCCTTACATAGAACAAATAGGTCCTTATAATGAGAGCACAAGTTTCTTAGCAATTAATACACCATGGCTGCAGAGGTTAACATTTTTTTACTAAATCCCACTGAGAACGAATCACAGTGTAACTCCTGCTAACTGGCACAGTGATTCACAGCTTACCCCAAACCACCTCTCTGAACCACCATGAAGCCCTAAGGAGCTCTAGTTATCACAGGTGTTTATCTCAAACATTAGTCTCTTCAAGAAGCTGTTGCACTTTCTGTTGATGATTTTAATAGTTCCCAGAAATTTACTTTAAAGATCTGGTACTAAAGACACCAAAAGAGTCTCAGTGTAGCCTATTTAACATATCTGAAGGCCCTCCTGCTGCAACACATATCTGATCCACAAAACCGTTTCAGTCAATAGGCATGTCATTGACAACTCCCCAGATTTCATCCCTGGAAATTGTAATGTCAATGTCCCTCCCCCCTAGTAGACTAGCTAACAAAACCATCAAGTGTTAAAATCTATGCCCTCCCATCCCCACCTGAGCAAATACTTTTTTACAGTTTCCCTAGTGTGGTGTTCTCTTCTTTTGTATAATATGATGGTTCTCTGGGAGCAGGTTTCTTGGGGAGGTTTTCTGGAGGCAGCCTTAGTTTCAATTCCAAGTAATAATCACCTCAAATACAGTCAGCTGATAAAAGTTCAAATCTTTTATTGTCTCTTCCAAAATAGCCCAGTTAGCTTTCTTTGGTTCCGAGAGCTCTCGTTGCTAGTCCTTTGGCTTTAGCTCAACTCCAACTCCTGGCTTCTCAATCTCCCACCCTCTTCTCACTCTGTCAATCCCTGGAACTGAACTGACTCCCCTGACTCAGCTCCTTTTTATGCTCTTTTAAAGGCAAACTCAAAGGTTGACTCCTCCTCTGAGAGTGGGATTATGGGAGGTGTGAATCTCATTCTTGTGAATTTCATACTGAATTCTGACTTGTGAATCTCCCAAACTTGTGAACTAATGTGTGAGCTAATGTGTGAACTCTCAAAGGTGTAAGCATTGTTTCTATCAATTCTAGTGACTTAATACCTTATAAGGATTTGCTCTAATGTGTGAGCCAATAAGCATTGTTTCTATCAGTTCCATTGACTTAACAGTAGGATACTAACACCTAGAATGGGGTTATCTACCACATTGCATTGGATATCTCCAGGAACAAGGATCTCTTTCTTTCCCAAGAGTTAAAATCACATCTTGAAGGTTTCTTACTTGGATGACCTTGGGAAGTCATTTAAATTCCCTGATCTAATAACAGGGAGGTTTAGCACACAAACTTTAAGATCCTTCCATCTCTAAATCTCCATTCCTCTAATCCATTGTAGGATGGCTGATTAATAGGAATTATTCTTTTAAGGCAAAATCTGCCCTTTTATACACACACACACACACACACACACACACACACACACACATACCCTTCCTGTAGGGAAGACATGAACCATCTCCATCACCTGTCACCAACTGTCACTCATAGGGCAGCCTAACTAAAGCAACAGATTACTCTGCGACAGGAACAAAGACAATATATGCTAAGCAACTGTCACCACCAACACCAACTTGACTACCATCTCCTTTCAGATCCATGTAAATCTCAGTTCATGATCCTGAATCCCCAAATTTTGGAAAAACAATACTTTGCATTCCCAAGCCCACAGCCATCATACTAGGAAAACTGTCCCTATGGAAATGCATCCTGGAAATCACTCCTGCAGGAGCTACTGCCACACACCTTCTAAAGACACCAAAAAACAAGTATTACCACAAAAGTCCTTTGGATTCTCCGAAGGATAAATATCAAAAATGGATATAACTTCATCAGTGGAAGTGACAATAAAGAATAAGTATGACCATCTGCTTTGCCCCTACACCTTAAAGACAAGGGACCTTTCCATCTGATTTGCAGCAGAAACCTTTACCTCCAGACTTTGCTGAGTGCTTTGCATTTAGCAAACAACTAATAAATGCTTTTTTAAACATTCATTTTATTTATTTCATCCACCAATTTACACACACATATATACATTGCTCCTAGTTTTATCCAGTAGAGCTAAATGGAGGAGTTTAATCCCCTTTCAATTTAAGGTATCGCAAGTCGTTCAAATTCCTTCCATTCCCAATGGAAACTGAAGTAAACTTTGATTGATTGCTTCCCCCTAAAGTTGTAAAGAATCCAACTTAGGCTCAATACAATACAAAACCTTACCCATTGTTAATATTCTCCAAAGCAAAAGAAACTCATTAAACTGAATAAACCCAAAGCTCTCCCTGGACCACCCCATCTTCAGGCTTTTCTTCTATCTATACTGATAATAAGTGTGGCCAGGTCCGACGTTTTTCTGGGTAGAGTAGCCGTGATCTTAAAATCTAACATGGCGGTGGAGCCAAGATGGCAGAAAGACAAGTGTCTATGTCACCTCCTCTGAGCTTTCCTCAAATTAACAGCAAATTAAGCCACCAAAGTGGTTTTGAAGTGACAGACCCCTCAAATATTTGAAGTACAACAAATTTCCAGAAGAAGATACTGGAATAATTTCAGAAAAGGTCTGTTTCAATCAGGCAGGGAGAGAGGCTGCCAAGCCTAGACCAAAGTTCAGGGAATACAGGGCAGGGAGTTGGGGCAGAGAGTCAAGGCTTTGCTGTGTCTGTACACCTGGGAACCTATTATGAGACTCTTAAGCTACTCTATTCTGGTTGCAAGCCTGTGTTTAAGCAGATTTTCTGTAAAACACCTAAAAGCAAATACAAAAGGCAAATACTACCCTCTGAGGCCCAGAAAACACAGGACCTGGTTACACTTACACAGCCTCAGAAGTCAGTCAGGGTTCCCTAGGTCAAACTAAAATGGTTGTCATCCCTTTGGATTAAGAGCAGACCTCAACTTTTTTTTAAAAAATTAGCAAAAAAAGCAAAAAGAACTCTAACCATAGACAGCTATTATGGAGGAAGAGAAGAACAGACTTCAAAACCTGAGAATCTTAAAGGCAAATCAACACCAGATGAAGCCCCAAATGGTGATAAGAGTCAGCCTCCATTTCACAAGGCTCTCTTGGAAGAACACAAAAAAGATCTTAAAAGAGAGTTAGAAGTAAAATGAGAAAAGGAAATAAGATCTTTGCAAAAGGTTACAGAAAAGGAAAACAAGGAATTATTTAAGAAAATTCCTTTTAAAATTTTACCTGAAGACTCAGAGCGAGGTGTAGTCTCACTGGACAGTGCAGACTCTGCACGGCAGAGAAAATAGGGAGAGGATTCTACAACAGTGCTGGCTACTCTGCCCTGGTTGCAAGCCAGTAAATAAGTAGAGAAGTTATAAAACATACAACACAAACACAAAAGGTAAATAGTGAACCCCTGAAGCACTAGATTCTCAAGGGACCTGGACATACCCACCCAGCACCAGGAGTTAGTTACCTTGAACTCAGTGCAGCCACTGCTGCTTTGCTGCCATCTTATAGAAGAAGCTTGGAAAACCTCACTTGCCTTAAAAGCAGATTCCCAACTTTTTTTTTTTTTTAATGAGTAAAAAGGAAAAGAAAACTCTATCCATGGATAGTTTTTATGGTGAAAGAGAAGAACAGATTTCAAACCCTGAAGAGACTAAAAGCAGATTGTCTCCAGATGAAACCCCAAAGAGTGATATAAATTGGTCCCCACACAAGGCTCTCCTAAAAGAAATTAAAATGGATCTTAAAAGAGAGCTAGAAGAAAAATGGGGAAAAGAAACAAAAACATTGCAAAAGGGTTTGGAAAAGATATATAACTCATTAAAAGATAGATTTCACAAAATGGAAAAAGAAAACAACTCCCTGAAAAACAGAATTTGTAAAATAGAAAAGGTAAATAACTCCAGAGAAAACAGAATTTGTGAAATGGGAAAAAAATAACTCCTTAAAAACCAGAATTTGTGAAATTAAAAAGAAATTCCATAGAACAAAGCAAGTCAATTAAAAACTCAATTGGACAAATACAAAAAGAAGTTTAAAAAATGTAAATGAAGAAAATAATTCACTAAAAATCATAACTGAACAAATGGAAATGAATGATGCAGTGGTATCTTGGGAAAACAACTGACTAGAAAATAGATCTAGGAGAGACAGTCTAAGGATTATTGGACTCCCTGAAAACCATGATTTTAAAAAAAAGAGCCTAGACATGATTTTTCAGGAAATCATCAAAGAGAACTGTCCTAATGTCATAGAATCAGAAGGTAAAATAGTTATTGAAAGAATTCATTGAACACATCCTGAAAGAGACCTCAAAATTAAATCTCCAAGGAATATTGTGGCTAAATTTCAGAACTATCAGGTCAAGGAAAAAATACAAATTACAAGCAACCAAAAAAAAAAAAAAAAAAATTCAAATACCGAGGAGCCACAATAAAGATTACCCAGGATCTAGCAGCTTCCACCTTAAAGGATCAGAGGGCCTAGATCTGATATTCCAAAAGACAAAGGAACTTGGAATGCAGCCAACAATAAACTACCCCGCTAAACTGAGCACTTTCTTCCAGGGAAGAAGATGGGCATTCAGTGAAACAGGTTAATTCCATTTATTTCTGATGAAAAGATCAGAGCTAAACAAAAATTTTAACTTTCAAATATAGGACTTAAGAGAAGCAAAAAAAGGTAAAAAGAACTCTTGAGAACTGTATTTCTGTTATGGGTCTACATAGAGAGTGCATGTATAATTTGATTTTATTGTTATAATATAAAAAAGGAACTAGAGTTGGAAAGAGGATTGGATCAGAAAAAAAGAAAAGTGGAGGGAAAATTAGGGAAATTACATCTCACAAAGAGGCAAAGAAAACCTATTATATTTGAGGGAAAGAAGGAAGGCGGATAAACATTGTAGGAATCTTATTCTCATCAGATTTAGCTCAAAGAGAAAATATTAAACATGTTTGATTTCACAGAGAAATTTCTCTCACTTTATAGAAAAGTGGGAGGGGAAAGGCAAAAAAGTGAAGGGGTGGGCTAAATAGAAGGGGATATAAAAATAGTAGGGGAAAGGTATTAAAAGGGGCAACTCTTAAAAAGGAGGACTGCTTGAGGAAAGTTATGCTTATAAGTTAAATATTGGGGAGGAGGGAAAGGGAAAAAGGAAAGAGAAAAATATAATTTGGGGTTAAAAAGATGGCAGGAAATACAGAATTAGTAGTTTTAACTGTAGATGTGAATGGGGTGAATGCTCCCATAAAGCAGAAGTGGTTATCAGACAGGATTAATAGCCAGAATCCTACAATATGTTGTTTACAGGAAACACATTTAAAGCAGAATGATGCATACAAAGTAAAGGTAAAAGGAGCAGCATCTATTATGCTTCAGGTGAAGTCAAAAAAACAGGGGTAGCCATTCTGATCTCAGATCAAGCAAAAACAAAAAATTGATCTAATTAAAAGTGATAAGGAAGGAAACTATATCTTGCTAAAGAATACCATAGATAATGAAGCAATAACAATACTAAATATATATGCACCAAGTGGTATAGCATGGAAATTGCTAAAGGAGAAGTTAAGAGAGCTGCAAGAAGAAATAGATATCAAAACTATAATAGTAAGAGATCTCAACCTTGCTCTCTAAGAACTAAGTGAATCAAATGACAAAATAAATAAGAAAGAAGTCAAAGAGGTAAATAGAATACTAAAAAAGTTAGGTATGATAGATCTTTGGAAAAAATTGAATGGAGACAGAAAGGAGTACATTTTCTTCTTGGCAGATCATGGAATCTATACAAAAATTAACCATATATTAGGATATAATATATCCTAATCAAATCAAATGCAGAAAAGCAGAAATAGTAAATGCATCCTTTTCAGATCACAATGCAATAAAAATTACATTCAATAAAAAGCCAGGGGAAAAATAGCCCAAAAAGTAATTGGAAACTAAATAATCTCATCTTAAAGAATGAATGACTATAACAGCAAATTATAGACACAATAATTTCATCAAAGAAAATGACAATAATGAGACAACATACCAAAATGTGTGGGATACAGCCAGTGCGGTAATAAGGGGAAAATTTGTATCTCTAGATGCTTATTTGCATAAAATAGAGGAAAAGAAAATTAATGAATTGAGCTTGCAACTAAAAAAGCTAGAAAAAGAGCAAACTAAAACCCCCCAATCAAATACCAGACTTGAAATTCTAAAAATAAAAGGAGAGATTAATAAAATTGAAAGTAAACAACCTATTGCATTAATCATATGGTTTTTGTTAATTTGGTTATTGATATAGTCAATTATGTCAATTAATAATAACTAATATCATTATTAATTAATAATGATGTTAATTATAATCAATCATAAATTAATACATTAATGATTGATATTATGAATTAATTAATAAAACTAAGAGTTCGTTTTATGCAAAGACCAACAAAATAGATAAACCTATAGTAAATTCTATTAGAAAAAGGGAAAGAGGAAAATCAAATTGTTAATCTTGAAAATGAAAAGAGAGAATTCACAGCTAATGAAGAAGAAATTAGAGCAATAATTAGGAGTTGCTTTGCCCAACTTTATGCCAATAAATGTGATAACTTAGATGAAATGGAAGAACACCTTCAAAAATATAGATTGCCCTGATTAACAGAGGAGAAAATTTATTGCTTAAATAGTTTCATTTTAGAAAAAAAATAGAACAAGCTATTAATCAATTACCTAAGAAAAATCCCCAGAACCAGATGGATTTACATGTGAATACATTTAAAGAAAAATTAACTTCAATACTATATAAACTATTTTTTAAAAATAAGGAATGAAGGAGTACTATCAAATTCCTTTTATGACATAGACATGGTACTGATACCTAAACCAGGTAGGACAAAAACAGAGAAAGAAAATTATAGACCAATCTCCCTAATGAATATTGATGCAAATATCTTAAATAAAATATTAGGAAAGATGTCCTGACTAGCGGGACTTTAGTTACTCATGGGGGCATCGAAGAGGATCCAGCCTGAAAGAGAAACGGGCGAGAAAGAGGAGGGAGACCAAGCTGATTGTTGCCAAGGTCTCAGTTTATTGCTCTCAGGATACAACTTATATAGCAAAAGCATGGGAAAGAGAAGTAGGGTAGGGTCTGGGAAAAGAACATGGGCTATAGCTGGTCCAGTGAGCAGGAACATAGTGTGGTGACAACTCAAGACTGATTCTCAAGACTGTTTTGCCCGGTTGCAGTTCTCAGAATTGTTTGACCACCTGCGTGATTCTGTTGCAGCAAGGGGTGGGGAAAAGGCACCTGGGCTGGGGTCATGAGAAAGGCACCTGGGCGGGGGCCTTCGGCTTCCAACATGTCCCCCTTTTTTCTTTCAAAGGCAAAAGGAGAAAAGAAAGAAAGAGAAGAAAAACTTTTATCAAGGGCTGGTGGAAGGCCTGTCTTAGGCTATGTGGCCTGTATCCATATCCAGTACCTAAATAACCAGGCCCTCAGGGCCAGGAAAAGGCAGGTCCCCTGTCTTAGGCTATGTGGGCGGCATCCGTCCCAGCACCCCAGCAAAGACCCGCAGGGGCGTGCATCTGGAGAACGGATCCACAATAATCCCGTCATTGGGTATCCCTGCAGCGTAAGGTATGATGTTCCTGGATCATGGGGCCACAATATTCCCATCATTGGCTCTTCCACAGCAATAGCCCGAAAATTATGAATGAGATTGTGTCTCCCGGAGGCGCCTCCACACCCTTAAATACCACGGGGACTCAATTTTGATGGCCAAGGTAGAAAATCGGAGGCCCTCAGGGCAACAGTGGAGGATGGGGGATCCTCATGAGATCCATGAGTGTCAAGACTGTGGTAATGGATTGCAATAGGTTTTTGCAGGGCCGAGTTGACCTGTAACTTAACAAAGCTGGTTAGTTTGTTAAAAGCCCATGGACCAAAAGAAAGCAATAGCACTATGCCTACGAGGGGTCCTAGAAGACTAGGGAGGAGGGTGGAAAGCCAGGGGGATGTAGAAAACCACTTCTGATACCAAGATTCTTGTTGTTCCCTCTTTTCTTTTTTCTAAGCTTTCTTTGATTTTTTGTATACTATTTTCTACAAGGCCAAGCTTATCAGTATAAAAACAACATTCTTCCTTTGTTCTCCGTTCCCAGAATCTTAAAAAGTCATCCGGATCATGGATTGTAAGGTGGGGGAAGAGGGAGACCACCACACAGTAATCCTTTTTGTTGACAAAGTGGGTTGTAACAACAAATGTGGTCAGGCCGGAGGAGCAAGCGAGGTATGAATCATTAGGGGCAGCCACATACGTGAAGGCTGGAGTAATTGTAATGGTTTGGTCACATACCTCCCTTAGCTGTAAAGGAGGCAGCATGTTGGGTCCTAAAAGGCATAGTCCTAGGCCAGTAATTTTACTGAGGGTGAGGCCATGCTTATTATCACTTCCCCAACATAAGGGGGAAGGGTCATTGGTAAACACAGGGTTTCCAAAATGGGCAATGCCTTCATAAAAAGGGGGGGAGGAAGAATAACAAACCCAGCAATCTTCCACGAGGGTATTGTTGAGCTTGCGAACAGCTTGGACAGAGGTATTAATCAAGGAAAGAATGAGCTTGGCAGGAGAAGGGGGGCCCTTATGAAGGGTAGGGCGAAACATTCCACCATAGGAGGGAGTAGGGGGAATAGGCGGTAGGGCGGGCATCGGAGGGATTCCAGACAGTGGTCCAGCAGAGGAGAATTCCGAAGGTGAGGGTGTTCATCTTGTAGATTCCTGAAAATAAGCACAATTAAAAGGCCTTCTCAGGGGGTTCCCTGGGTGGCTTGTGAAGTTTTATTAGATGCTCTGGGAGCCATCTGGCATTTTGTGCTTGTGAATCATAAATGCAGGTGTGTTCTTTGCTCCAGATGAGGACCGGGTCAGGAGCCTGCCATCTGTTGGACAAAGGGTCTCTCCACATGGCCTGTACATAAGTATTGGCTGTGGATGAGTGCCAAAGGCAGATTTACTGTCAATATCATAAGTAAGAAAATTCAACACAAACACTGCATGATTTAAAAAAGTTTTAAAATTACCTGCTTTAGGGTATAACATTTCTTCCCCTGATTGTAATTTTGAGATCATATTTTTTAAGGTTTGATGAGCTCTTTCAACAATTCCTTGACCCTGGGGGTTATAAGGTATGCCAGTAATGTGTTTGATTTCCATCTGGGCATAGAACTGTTTAAAGGTGGAACTAGTATAGCCTGGGCCATTGTCGGTTTTAAGAATCTTAGGTTTGGGGGCAACAGCTAGAGAGGCAAGAACATGACAGATCACATGTTTGGAAGCTTCCCCTGTCTGCAGAGAAGCAAAAATGAAGCCACTAAAGGTGTCTATAGAAACATGAATGTATTTTAGTTTACCAAAAGGTGGGTGGTGGGTGACATCCATTTGCCATAAATCACCAGGGACTAAGCCACGGGGGTTTATTCCCAAATGAGGCTCGGGCAAGAAGGTTAGACAGCCCTTGCACTGCCGCACGATCTGGCATGCTTGTTCACAAGTGATAGAATATTTCAGCCTAAGAGTATGGGCAGTAAGATGATGTAAGGCATGGGCCTGCTGTGCGGCAGCAAGCGGCGTGACTTTTTGTTGCCAGAGCAAGCCTGTGGGGGCAAAGGGAGTAGGGAATATGAGAAGCCAGAAGGGTTGATTAGGGGCATAATATCCTACGTGTTGTTTGCTTATGGTGCATTCTACCGTGGTCAGGGCTTTTTGTGTCTCAGGGGTGAATGAGCACAGGGAGGGGGGATCGGGGTCCCCTCTTAAGATGTCAAAGAGAGGTTTTAATTCCCCCATTGTGAGTTTTAGGTAAGGTCTGAGCCAATTGATATCGCTGAGAAGTTTCTGAAAATCATTAAGAGTATGCAAACAGTCTGTTCGCAATTGGAGTTTCTGGGAAAGGACTTTTTTGGGAAGTAGCTCAAAACCTAAGAACAGCTGAGGAGGTGGGGTTTGGATTTTTTCTGGAGAGATCAGAAGGCCTCATACCTGGAGGGCAGAGACAAGGAGTTGGCAGATAAAGGCCAATTTCAGGTTCTTTGATTTGATAATAGGGCCCGTTTTATGTGGCAGCAAGGGTGTGGCAGCCGCTGGGCCTGAAGCCAGGAGAAGGACAATTTTTTAAAGTGAGCTTTGCAAGGGAGAAAGCTCCATAGAGAGCTGAACAAATTGCTGTTGGAGGTCAAGGGCCTCCCTGAGATCATTTATTTGAGTAGAGAGCTGCTTTTTAGTCTCAATAAGGGTGGTAGGGGGTAGGGCAGGGGCGGAGAGGGCAGGCGCGCAAGTCTGGACTGCAAGGGAGGGAGCCGCTGCACGTACCCTGCTGAAAAGGGGGCCCAGTCAGGGTTGTTGCATCAGGCCGCCTCTTCCTCTAGCACAGCTATTCCCCAGGCTCAAGGGTTTCATTATCGGAATTCTTAGTAAATATGGGGAAATTCAGTGATTCGCCTGAGGGCGGGGCTTCTCAGGGTAGAGGGGGATCTCTTTGAACTGTAGGCATTTCAAAGATTACAGAGAGGGGCCGGGAGGGTGGATGCTACAGAGGCCGTTGGAGACAAGGGGCGGAGGCAACATTCCGCGACTGACAAAAGCTGTTGTTTGGCAGGATCGTTATGTGCCAATTCCAAGCCCCAATAAGAGAAAGCAGTTGTAGGGACCACATCTGGGCCTTCTTTTTGTAACTTGTCATTTAAATCTTTCCCAACCCTTTGCCATTTTTTGGGATGGATGTCTGGCCCATTCACAAGAAACCAAGGGCAGGCATTGTCAACAAACAAAAAGAATTTAACTAAATCAACAAACAAAAAGAATTTAACTAAATCAACAAACAAAAAGAATTTAACTAAATCTTTCTTTTTAACCCTAACTCCTCTTTCCCTGAGGGAGGCTTTGAAATCCTTTATAAAAGCCTGTTCATTAGACAACTTATGGCCCATTTCTTATGAGACAGACAAAATAAACTTACCGAGGACTGGGGCTCTTCGTGAGCAGCGAGGGGGCCGGGAAGGGGGCTCCTCAGAGAGCCAGCCAAACCGCCATTAGGAAGTGTTGGCAATTTGTCCAGCTCTCTACTGAGTCCCTCTCAGTGGCCGAAACTTCAAACAGCAGGGGTCGCGACGACTTCTCCGGGGTCTGTCTGGCAAGGGTCCATGCCTCGAGCCCCACGTTGGGCGCCACCTGTCCCGACTGGCGGGACTTTAGTTACTCATGGGGGCATCGAGGAGGATCCAGCCTGAAAGAGAAACGGGCGAGAAAGAGGAGGGAGACCAAGCTGATTGTTGCCAAGGTCTCAGTTTATTGCTCTCAGGGTACAACTTATATAGCAAAAGCATGGGAAAGAGAAGTAGGGTAGGGTCTGGGAAAAGAACATGGGCTATAGCTGGTCCAGTGAGCAGGAACATAGTGTGGTGACAACTCAAGATTGATTCTCAAGACCGTTTTGCCCGGTTGCAGTTCTCAAAATTGTTTGACCACCTGCGCGATTCTGTTGCAGCAAGGGGTGGGGAAAAGGCATCTGGGCTGGGGTCATGAGAAAGGCACCTGGGCGGGGACCTTCGGCTTTCAACAGAAAGAGATTACAGAAAATTATCCCCAGGATAAAACACCATGACTAAGTAAGATTTATACCAGTAATGCAGGGCTGGTTCAATATTAGGAAAACTATTAGCATAATTGACTATATCAATAACCAAATTAACAAAAACCATATGATTAATGCAATAGATGCAGAAAATGCATTTGATAAAAGCTGACACACATTACTATTAAAAATACTAGACAGTATAAGAATAAGTGGACCTTTCCCTAAAATTGTAGCATCTATCTAAAACCATCAGTAAGCATCTTATATAATGGGAATAAACTAGAACCATTCCTAAGTGAATGAAGTGTGAACAGGAGTGAAACAAGGTTACCCACTATCATCATTACTATTTAATATTATATTAGAAATGCTAGCTGTGGCAATAAGAGAAAAAAAAGAGATTAAAGGAATTAGAGTAGGTAATGAGGAAACCAAATTATCACTCTTTGCAGATGATATGATAGTATACTTAAAGAACCCCAGAGAATCAACTAAACAGCTATTAGAAATAATCCACAACTTTAGCAAAGTTTCAGGATACAAAATAAATCCATGTAAATAATCAGCATTTTTATACATCAGTAACAAAATCCAGCAGCAAGAGATAAAGAGAAATTCCATTTAAAATAACTGTTGATAGTATAAAATATTTGGGTATTTATCTGCCAAGGGAAAGTCAGGAACAATCTGAGTAAAAACTACAAAATCTTTTCCACACAAAGAAAGTCAGATCTAAACAATCGGAAAAATATCAAGTGCTCTTGTATAGGTCAAGCAAATATAATAGAGATGACAATACTACCTAAACTAATTCATTTATTTAGTACTATATCAACCAAACTTTCACAAAACTATTTTACTGACCTAATAAAATAACAACAAAATTCATCTGGAAGAACAAAAAGTCAATAATTTCAAGGGAATTAATGAAAAATTAATTTTAAAAAATTAAATGAATGTGGCCTAGCTTTACCAGATGTAAAACTATATTATAAAGCAATGGTCATCAAAACCATTTGGTACTGGGTAAGAAAGAAATAGACTAGTTGATCAGTGGAATAGATTAGGTTCACAGGACAAAATAGTCAATTACTATAACAATCTACGTTTGACAAACACAAAGACCCCAGCTTTGGGGATAAGAATTCACTATTTGACAAAAACTGCTGGGAAAATTGGAAACTAGTATGGCAGAAACTAGGCATTGACCCACACCTAATACCCTTTGCCAAGAGAAGGTCAAAATGGGTTCATGATTTAGACATAAAGAATGATGTTATAAATAAATTAGAACTTACCTCTCGGGCCTGTGGAGGGGAAAGGAATTTATGACCAAAGAAGAACTAGAGATCATTATTGATCATAAAATAGATGTTTGATTATATTAAATTTAAAAGGTTTTGTACAAACAAAACTAATGTAGACAAGGTTAAAATGGAAGCACTACACTGGGAAAAGTTTAAAGACCTCATTTCTAAAATATATAAAGAATTGATTCAAATTTATAAGAAATCAAGCCATTCTCTGATTGATAAATGGTCAAAGGATATGAACAGACAATTTTCAGACAAAGAAACTGAAACTATTTCTAGGTATATGAAAAGGTGCTCCAAATCACTATTGATCAAAGAAATGCAAATTAAGACAACTCTGAGATACCACTACACACCTCTCAGATTGGCTAAAATGACAGGAAACGATAATAACCATTGTTGGAGGGGGTGTGGGAAAACTGAGACACTGATACATTGTTGGTGGAATTGTGAACTGATACCATCATTCTGGAGAGCAATTTGGAACTATGCTCAAAAAGTTATCAAACTGTGGGCTTATATCCCAAAGATATCTTAAAGGAGGGAAAGAGACCCATATGTGTAAAAATGTTTGTGGCAGCCCTTTTTGTAGTGACTAGACACTAGAAACAGAATGTATGCCCATCAATTGGAGAATGGCTGAATAAATTATGGTATATGAATGTTATGGATTTTTATTTTTGTGTAAGGAATGACCAATAGGATGATTTCAGAGAGGCCTGGAGAGACTTATATGAATCGATGTAATAATGTAATGAAATTAGCAGAACCAAGAGATCATTATACACAGCAACAAGAAGATTACACTATGATCAATTCTGATGGACATGGCTGTCTTCAACAACGAGAGATTCAAATCAGTTCCAATTTTTCAGTAATGAAGAGAGCCATCTACATCCAGAGAGAGTATGATGGGAACTGAATGTGGACCACAACATAGCATTTATACTCTTTAGGTTATTATTTTCCTTCTCAGGTTTTTTTCCCCCTAGATCCATTTTTTCTTGTGCTGCAAGATAACTGTCTAAATATGTATACATATATTGAATTTAACATATATTTTAACATATTTAATATTTATTGGACTGCCTGCCTTCTAGGGGAGGAGGTAAGGAAAGCAGGGGAAAATTTAGAACAAAAGGTTTTGCAAGGGTCATTGTTGAAAAATTACCCATGCATATGTTTTCTAAATAAAAAAGCTATAATAAATAATTTTTTAAAAAAGAAATAACAAAAGGGACAGTTTCAGAGAAACCTGAAAGACTTGTATGAGTTAGTACAGAATGAAGTGACTACAACCAGAAGGGTAATTGATCCAATAATAACCTTAGGAAGAGAAACAACTTTGAAAGAACTCTGACTTAGACAATGATGAAGGATAGTTACAGAATACCAATGATGAAGCATGCAACATAGTTCTTTTCAAAAAAAGTGATGGAATCAAGAAGTAGAATGAAACATATTTTTGAATATTACTTGTGAATTTGTTCTGCTTGACATTAGTTACACAGATTTTTTTGTTTTATTTTGTTTTATTTTCTGTGGATGGGAAAAGATGTAGAAGGGGGAGAAAATAAATGCTTATGATTTAAATAAAATTAAATAAAACAAATTTTAAATGTAAAACAAAAAACATATATCGGATTACTTGCTATTTAGGGGAGTGGGTAGGGAGAAGGGGGTGAAACTGGAACACAAGATTTTGCAATGGTTAATATTGAAACATTATCTATGCGTATCTTTTGAAAATTAGAAAGTTTAAATAAAAAAAGCAAAATAAAAACCCTAACTTGGACCATATTACTCTCCCTGTTCAAAGTATGTAACTCACAATTACTCAGAGAATAAAGTCCAAACTAATATGTCTCTCTCACTTTATATTATATACTTTTCTCCAAGGATTCTATGGCCTACCCAAATAACTTCATCAAATATACAAAAAATATCAAAACTTCAGATTCTTGCAGTTTGAAGGAATCTCGTGGTCCATCTATGCAGGGACTATTTCCATTGTAGTAAATTTATTTATTTTTAATACACAGAGCTTTATGAATCATGGTGGGAGAGAAAAATCAGACCAAAAGGGAAAAACCGTGGGAGAGAGAAAAAAAAATAGAAGTGAACATAGCATGTGTTGATTTACATTCAGTATCCTTTTTCTGGATGAAGATGGCATTATCTGTCCAAAGACTATTGGGATTGTTTTAGGGATGAGATAACCAGAGCTCTAACCCAAGGCAAGGGAAGTTTTGATCATATAGAACTTTTAAAAGATGATTTTATAAGATTATTCAATTTAATAGAGTGTTGCATTTTAGTATGATTTTAGGTTCAAAAGCTGGAAAGGACTTTGGAAACTATCTAATCCAACAACCTTATTTTTACAGATTAAAAAACTCAAAACCCAGACTTTGTGTCTAAGGTCACACAACTAACAAAAGTCAGAGGCAGGATATTTTTACCCCTTCAACACTATCGAGATGACTTAGCAATAACAATTAATTAATTTTGGAAGATTCTAGATGGTGTGTCTTCTACTTCCTTGAACCCAGATCAGATGAGAACCCTGGACATTTATTTATTTATTCCCATCACTGTTAATTTGAAGGCAATTTTTAAATCTAGTGCCAAGATTCCTAGTTATACTTCCGCATCTAGCCATTTTCAAGGCTGTTTGATGTTCATCTTTTACTCAATTCTCACCCATGGCTCCAAAAAGCTGCAACATATACAGCAGGGACACCCTGGTAGAACCATCACAGAAATAGGGCTAAACCAGGTTGAGGGTAATCAATAGGCTTAGTTGGTGAGTTAGAGAGATGTCTACCCCAAAATATCAAGACTTTCCCTGTGGAATAGGTGGTGAGAATAATTTGTGCCAACAAGCCATGAAGGTGCCTCAGAAGGCTTTGTGGACCACTTAGACCTTGGCTAGACATCAAAGACACCAAGGTCATCCACTACATCAAAGCCATTGCCACTCATCTTGTCTTCTGTCTTGCCTTTGGATTCTGATGATTCTGGAAGGAAGAAAGAATCCAATTTACACACAAGTCAAGACTTAGCCCCTTGATGTCATTGGTCCCTTTTGAAACAAATGATGAACAAGAGTCCTATATGTGCATGAACATGTTAAAGATCTTCCTCAATAAAGGTGGCAGGATATACCAAAGGACAAACAAGAGGTGGGGAATGGTTACAAGCCATAACGGAAGTAATAGATAACAAGCAACTAATAATGCTTACAATAACCAAAGAACATTGTTGCTAGGGATAAAGGCATACTAATACTCACTTGCTCTTGAGGTTTGGCTGAGGTTGGGGGTAGGGGAAAAGTAGGATTTAAGACAGATCACCCAGACCAGAAGAATGGGATACCTAAAGAGGTGATGGGTTCCCTCTTGGGAGTACAAGAAAAGGCTACATGAATAGGGAGTTTTGGGGTATGTTATGTAGCAGGAATTCCTTTCAAATATGGGTTGGACTAAATGGCTGCTAAGGTCCTTTCCAATTCTCAAACTTTGTCATTCTCTGCTGGTATTAATCATTCAGCCTCAGCCTAAACTCCTTGAGGGACAGGAAGCCCCGTATTTAATTCTTTAATTGTTCAAGGATGTTGACTAACACTGACCAACATCTCCCGATTTGATTGGACAGAAAACAATTTAAACTTAGCCACTCTCTGACTAGCCAAAGATTTCAAATAGATCTCCATGAAGACTTTTCTATGGGGCTGATAGACATGCCATCTGTGAATATGGCTTCTTAAGTGTTAACATCATGACAATTAGATGGCACAGAGTATAGAGTGTCAGGTCTGGCATCAGGAAATCTGAGTTCAAATTCTCCTTTACATACTTACTAGGTATGTGATCCTGGGCAAATGACTTCACCTCTGTTTGCCTCTAGTTTCCAAGCTGTGAAATGGTGATAATGATATCTACTTCTCAAAATTATTGTGGTGATCAAATAAGATAAAAATTTCAAAGTGCTTAGCCTAGTGCCTGGTGCTATATAAATGTTAACTCTTATTAAGCCAAAGGGCTTTTTATATTGTGGCATTCTTCTGGATGGTTCTCACTCATACAGACTGCTAAAGGGCTTTAAGTACTGGACCTACTATTGAGTTCACTGATAGCTACAATCCAAAGTTCTTTGGGGAGCTACCTATGGGAATCAACTGGGATGTTCAGAATAGGAACAAGACCCAGGGAATACAAAATGTGTTCTATCAAGGGGTCAGGGAACCATTATACCCTATCTTGGATATCTAAATCATGAATAAACATAAACTGTGAACAGGGATGGACTAAACTTTCTGCCTCCTATTCACTGATCTAATATCCCACTTCACACACACTCCCATCACCATCTCCTTCAGTAGTCAGTGCTCTCATACTGGTCCCAACACATTGAAAGTTCATTCCTTCCCCTTTTGGTGTTATAATGTTCTACAAGCACTCAAAATAATGAATTTGTCATGGAAAACACTGCCACCAAGTGGAGCTAGATAATTTCAACATAACTTTTTAGGAATCAAGGGTCTATGAGTGATTCCTGAAATCCACCATAGGCATAACTAACTGAGAGCATAAGTTTTCTAAGTATTTCTCTTTTAGCAAAAATATAAATTTTTCTCAAAATATTTATATTTAACACCATTAGCAATGAAATATGAGATTTATCTCCTTAGAATACTTATTCTTGACAATAGCAATGACTTATTTTTATTTCTCTATCCCTAACATGTAGCAGTGACTTACACAAAATAAGTACTTAAATATTTCTTGGGGTGAAGTGAAGAGAAGTGAATTCTCTTGGGGGTTCCACCATCCTTCAAAGTCATCCAAGGTCTTAAACTGTAGTCATCTTAAACACTTTTCTGTTCTCAAGACACACACACACACACACACACACACACACACACACACACACACCTTCCCATATGTTTTGTAGGTCCTTTGTCAAGCATTGAGAAAAATAATTCATTTGTATTCCTACTCTTATTCCAATCAGTATTAATCAATTTGATAGGATCATATCAAAATTCTGTTATGTAAAGCTTTAGAGATGTGAGCTGCAGATTTAAGTTCACTTGCTTCACTATAGGAAGTTAACTAAACATGTTCCATCCTTGTTTTGCATTGGGATGGTGACCAAGTCCAGCTTGGCACAGATCACAACTTTATAGAAAGATCCAAAAAACATTTTTGTACCTCCAGACCAATCTCTTGTCCAATAGGAGAAGATGACCATCTTATGACTACTTCAGTCACTGACTGTGAACATTTGTACCATTTCTTCCTGCCCAAATTAAGGAGAATCCTGTCCATCTTATGTAAAAATATTCCTTGTTTCACCCAACCTGTGATGCTGATAACATATTACTTATTTTAGCTTATGTATCACATATCAATCAACGCAATTATTCTGTATTTGTATGGTTGTTCTAGAATGATTGAAATCTAGCTCAATAAAAATAAGGTCCTGGACAGAGGTGGCATCTCAGATCATGAGGAAGATCTGAGTTATTTCATTAGAGGGGACCAAAGATCCTTTAATAAAGTGCCACTGGCTCACACCTCTGCTTCAGTCTCTCTTATTGTAGATGAGAGAGTTTTAATCCCTATACGTATACATACATATATATATATATATATATGTATATATATATATATATATATATATATATATATATATATATATATATGGAATAACATGGAAAGAAGCACATAGACTGAAGAGACAAAGATGAATTTCAGTCCACCATTGCAGAAGAGATCACAGATAATTATCATACCTTGTTGCACATTCATTTATATAGCACTTTAAGGATTACAAAGCATTTTGCATACATCATCTTGTTTGAGCTTTATAGCTCTGAAATAGATGCTATTATCATTACCATTTTACAGATGAGGAAACTGAGGCTGGAGGAAATTAAGTGAATTTCCTGGGGTCACATAGATAGTAAATGTCTGAAATAGAATTTGAACTCAGAACTTCCTGACTTCAAGTCTGTCATAGTGTTATGCTACCCAACTATCTCTCATTACTCAATCTATATAAGTATCCAGTTTTTGAGAAGATAAAGCACAGATGGGAAGGGAGTTGTGTGGAGTTGTCTCTAAAATCAAAAGTGGGAGAAAGGAACATACAGGAGAGGATGAAGCTCTTTTTATTTCCATCAAATGTGTCTAGCACTCCAGGACCTGTTCATGAATGCATGCTGGCTCCATGACCAATCTAGATAAACAGCTAGATCTAGGTAAGCTAGAATCCTTGGTCATTGGATGAATAGCATGTTATGACAATGACCAGATACTCAGGTAACTGTTGTCACTTCTCTTTTCAATAACATTTCTGATCAAATCATTGAGATTTTGAAATACAATTGCCACTAAAGACCAGGAATCCAGGGATATCATAATCACCTGGAGGCATTCTTTATTGTTTCATTCATGTTGTAGATGTGCTAGTCTAAATAATGATTAGTTTCTTTAGCCATAATATCTCCTAGTTAGAAGAAGTATCAGAAACTTGATACATGGATCATGCCCAATGTCCAAACAGGAGTCCTGTATGGAACAAATGCAATATAGCAATTATCCTGCTTCTGATGGACAAATCTGATTGAGAGGAAAACCATCACACCACATCAAGCTTTGGGGAAGCTTGGAGAGCTAAGAGTTTTTCTAGTTTTCACATCAAATTAGAATCTGCCTCTTTTGGTTCTGCCTGCTTACTTGTTATCTGAGTTTTTCCTTCTCAGGAAAAGATACATATATCTAATTTATTTTTCATGTGGTCATCCTTCAAATACATGAAGGTTTTTCTTTCTCAGGTAGCTAGAATGAGAAATAGTTTTTTCCAAAGAACTTTGACCAGAGACAGTAATACCGAAAACCAGGACCTTATCCTGGGCTAGTCTCATAACCCAGATGTATAATTTCTCAATATTGCCTCCTCTGTTGTCCTTGTTCCTCTAGAGCCAATGAGGGTAATCCTAAAATCAGGGAACTCCTTCCTATAAGCCTATCTTGGGACAAGAAGGACAAAAGTATGTTTCTGAGTGAGGTACTCCCCACAGCACATTCTCTTCAATTTGCTGTAGATTTTTGTTTCACATGCTCCAGAAGTTGTATTGTTGTGTCTGCTGACCTAGTCACACAGTGACACATAGCTTGATATAAACCCTGGTAATAGTTCCAAATGGCAAGATTACACAGAGATTTAAAGAATACATAGAAGTCTCTAAAGTGCCTCAATCTTCAGATCTTCTTTCAGTTCTCTGATGTCTATAGAAATCAAAAATAAGATTAAATCATAGAATTAGAAGTAGAAGGGATCTTAGAGGTCATCCATTCCAACCCTTTTATACTTTCAACCTGGATTTATCAAAGGACTTCTTGACATAAGAATCTCCTATATAGATAGAAAAAAAATGATGAGTCAATGCCAAGGGGAGAATTGACATAAGAACTTTGGAAAAGAGACCTATTCTTCACCCCTACTTTAATAGAGAGCTGTACAAGGAACTGCACACTTCTTTTTTTTTTTTTTTTTTTTTTTTTTTACAAAAAGAAACCAATCACATTGCAATACTCTTATCAAACATTTTTCCCATTTTTTATTTTAAAGCTTGAATTGAAAATGTATAAAATGAAAGAAAAAAGAAAAAGACAGGAAAAAAAGAAATCTGAACAGCAGAATATTCAAAAGGATTCAAAATATGTAACAATAAACTTCCATTTCAACAAAGCAATATAATAATAAAATACATTATATTCAGAACTATCCATCTTTTCTTTGCTTCCTTGATGGTTTTCTTTTGTTTTCTGCTGTTGACTTTATATTTTATTCTTTACCCCTATTTCTGCCCCTCCCTTCCATCTGCCCCTGCCTTCCATCTCCCCCAAGCAAGCTACAGTCAAGCACAGATTCATTTATGTTTACATACACAAACATATACTTACACATTCAGACATATGTATGTATACACATACATGATCACACATATAAACACATATATGTATGTTTATATATGCATGCATACACATAAATAGAGCATTACATATATATGCATTATCTCATTCCCTATCCTTGTTAACTCTTTTACTTCTACATGTTAACTTGCCTTGCTATTACTTAGCCTCCCCATACACCCCAAGAATTCCTTCCATATCATCTCACTCTACTTTTTCCCTCCCTTTTTATCCTTTTCCCATTAATCTACACACCTTTCTATACCCCACCTTATCCTATTCTTTCCTCCTCTTATTTATAGATTTTGGAGGGTGTTAAACCCTTGTTGGTATGTATATGGCTGTGTATTGTTCCTTATTTAACCTATTCCCAATGTGAATAAGAATTCAGAGCTACCAGCCCTCCTCTCCATCTAATTCCTCCATGTCATTTCTTGCTCTCAAACCTAATTCTTATAGCATAATTAACATAATTATTCCTTTTACCTTTTCCTACATGGTTTTGTTTTTATAATCAAATCATACTCATCTCTATCTCATCCTTTCTTCTGGACCACTTCATTACTAATGACAATCTTAGAGATACGGTTTACAATTCCAAGTATAGAATATAAAGATTTTGTTCTTATTGAATCTCTTGAAATCAGCCTTTGATGTTTGCTCTTATGTTAAATTTTCTATTGACTTCAGGCTTATTTGTAGCCATATCCTGAAACTTTGAAAATTTGCTGAATGTCCATTTTTTCACTCAACATATTTAATTTTTCTAGATATGATATTTTCAGTCACAACCCCAGTTTTTTTTTTTATTGTCAGTATATAATATTCTAGGTCCTGGGGTCTTTTATTGTAGTCAATGACAAATTTTGTGTAAATCTCATTGTAGCTCCACAATTTTTGAATTGTTTTTGTTGTTTTTTGTAGTTGTTTATAAAATTTTCTCTTTGATCTAGGGGTTTCATAATTTAGAAATGATGTTCTTATATGTTTCCCTTGTAGGATCTCTTCCAGGTGATGATTGTTAGATTTTCTTTATTTCTACTTGTCCTATAACTTAAGGACGATTTTCTCTGATTATTTCTTGTATTATTGTATCTACCTTCTTTTGGGGGAACATGGCTTTCAGAAAGTCCAATTATTCTTATGTTTTCTCTCATTGATGTGTTCAACTTATGTGTTGTTTTTCTTAACATGTATCACATTCTCTTCTTTTTTTAATTCTTTACATTTTATTTTATTATTTCTTGGTCTTTTATAACTTCATTGACTTACTCTTACCCAACTCTAACTTTTTTTCTGAGGCAATTGGAGTTAAGTGACTTGCCCAGGGAACACAGTTAGGAAGTGTTAAATATCTGAGACCAGAATTGAACTCAAGTTCTCCTGACTTCAGGGGTGATGCTCAATCTACAGCACCACCTATTTGCCTCCCCAACTCAAACTTTCAAAGGTATTTTCTTTTTTAAAACTCTCAATCTCTTTTGCTAGTTGATTGAATTTCTTTTCATAATCTTTTTGTTTTTCTTGGGTTGTTGTTTTTTTAGTTTTTTCACAATCTCCTTCATTTGATTTTAAAGGTTGTTTGAGTTTCACAAATTCTTTGGGAGCAGCTAATCATTTAACATTACTTTTTGAGGTAGGTGAGGCTTTTTTTGCTTCAGTATCCTCCTCTGAAGATGAATTCCAGTCTTCCCTAGTCCCCATAGTAACTTTCTATGCTTGGGTTCCTTCTCTTTTGCCTACTCTTTTTTTTAAAAATAAGACTGGTTAATCCTGGGGATGGAGAAAGTGCCTTCGTCTTTGGGTCTTCTTTTAGTTCTCCCCTCTAGCCTGGAACTCCAAAACAAGAACTCCACCCTCCTGTAAATACCTGGAAGCTAGAAATATTTCTACCCCAGTGCTTCTGCACTTACCAAGTGCTTCTCATCCAGGGCTGCACCTAGGCAGCCAGCTGGGCTTGATGGTCCTTACCAGCAGAGATTCCCTCATTCTTTCAAGCCTCAAATCCTGAGATGGGGCTGAAGCTACTTCCAGCACAGCTAGGCCCAGGGATATCTGTTTGCCATTTCAGAGGAGTTATCATGTAGATATTCTCACTAGCCAAAGCTCAATCCTGGAGTCTTTCTTCATGACTTCCCTGATTATCCCAGGAGAATTTATTGAGGTTGGCAAGGGTTGACCCCAAAGGTTTGGGGTCCTAGACCAGTGTTGCCAGGTGTCTCAAAAGAATTTGCAGGCTTTGTATGTGCCAAAATGTTTGTGGCAGCCCTGTTTGTAGTGGCTGGAAACTGGAAATTGAATGGATGCCCATCAATTGGAGAATAGCTGGGTAAATTGTGGTATATGAATGTTATGTATTATTGTTCTGTAAGAAATGACCAGCAGAGAGGACTGGCGAGACTTACATGAACTGATGCTGAGTGAAATGAACAGAACCAGGAGATCATTATACACTTCAACAATAATACTGTATGAAGATGTATTCTGATGGAAGTGGATTTCTTTGACAAAGAGACCTAACTCAGTTTCAATTGATAAATGATGGACAGAAGCAGCTACACCCAAAGAAAGAACACTGGGAAATAAATGTGAACTATTTGCATTTTTGTTTTTCTTCCCGGGTTATTTTTACCTTCTGAATCCAATTCTCCCTGTGTAACAAGAGAACTGTTCGGTTCTGCAAACATATATTGTATCTAGGATATACTGCAACATATTTAACATATATAGGACTGCTTGCCATCTAGGGGAGGGGGTGGAGGGAGGGAGGGGAAAAATCGGAACAGAAGTGAGTGCAAGGGATAATGTTGTAAAAAAAAAAAAAAAAAATTACCCCAGCATGGGTTCTGTAAATAAAAAGTTATTATAAAATAAAATTAAAAAAAAAAAGAATTTATGGTCCTACCCCCAACCTGTCAGAACCAAATTAATGGTTCCTGCCTGGAGATTCCCACTCACCAGAATTTGGACTCTATTCTCCTACCTTTGTTTAGCTACTGTGTATAAATATGTCATGGGAACTCACATTGGCTGCTGGATGCTGGATTCTTGGAGATGATAATCTCATTCAGCCCTGGGACCAAACCATGGATCCATTTGGTCCCAGTAAATCTCTCCTTTTCAAATAAAATATTAAAAACTCTCTAATTTCTATCTTGCCTCAGTTTCTCCAGCATTATATTTGGAGGTCCCACTGAGATATTAGAAACTGAGGCAGGACCAATTAGGGAAACTGAGACAGGACAATTTAGGGAAACTGAGTCAGGACAATTAGGGAAACTGAAGCAGAACCAATTAGGGAAGCAGAACAATTTAAAGAGAACTGTGGCACAACAGAAAGAACTCAAAAAGTACTATTTCTGAGATCTTACAAGCCAGCAAACATTGTAGTGGAAGGAGTAGATTTAAGTCTCTACTGTTTAAGTTTGGTAACTCTAGGCACATTTTTCCCCTCATGTGAACCAGTTTTCTCTTCAGCAAAATGAACAAATACTTTATGCTTTTATCTCCTGGGAAGATAAATAGTGGGGAAAAGGCTTCCTGAGGGCAGAAACCAATCATTTCTTTCTGGATTCCTTTGAACTAAGACTTTGAGCTAGTTGGGATAGAGATGTTTAGTTCTTCTGCTTCCCTGAACTGGAAGGACCCTCAGAAGGGAGCTTACTCTTCCTGTTTGGTCCCACAGCTGACCCAATTCCAGGACCAGGTTCATGGTATCAACAATGTGCTCTCACAGCAGAATTTCAGCCTGAATTCTACCTGTTCTTAGTCATTGATTGTCTTCCCAGGAATTAGGTCTGGAGTCCTAGCCCCATGGGGGCACATGAGGAAGCATGGTGGAGGCCATCAACTGAGCCTGAAGCAGTGGTTAAAGTCTCAAGATTGCAAAGGAATGCTGCAGGCTGGGAGAAAAGTCCTACCACTTACTTTAGCACACACACACATAATTTGTTTCTTCCTTTCTCTGTATACATGTACATATGTAAACACACAGACACACACACATAGAGCCTTTCTCTTCCCTTCTCTGAACACTCAAAAATGCACGCATGGAGAGTCTATTTCTTCTCTTCCCCAGACATACTCACAGAGCACCACACAGCACAGAATCTGGGGCTCTAATCCCAGGTTTGTGTCAAGGTCTCTACCTGGGCTCTAGCAAAGTGAGTCTGGCACAGTAGTATGTGCCTGAGTCCTCCTTTTTAAGCCGGCTCAAGGTCAGAGAGACAGTTCTGTCCATATTGTCCCTCTCGATGGAAGCCCTGCCTTGAATTCTGGGGCTGTATATTTTGTCACTGCCAGTTTTGGGGCTGATGCTGGCCACCAGCTCCCTGTGGCTCTCAGTTAAGCCCCGGTACCAAGCCATGATATAATCCTTGATGTTAAAGCCAAAGGCCTTGCAGGTCAGGGTCACAGACTGGCCTTCATGTGTGACTTTTCCTCCTGTCTCCACTAGCCGCACCTGGGCTTCGGAACCTGCAGAGGACATACCAAGGACAGTAAGCCCGACACAAAGCCTCCATGGGAAGGGGAGCTTAGGGAGCACAACAAAGAGAATTAGCTCCTAATTAGAAATAGCAGTCCTAACCCAGGTTACCTAGGAGATGAAGCCAAGCAACTAGAAGAAGAAGCTAAAGTTTATGGCCCCTACCACCATACACACACACACACACACACACACACACACACACAACACACACACACACACACACACGGAGGAGATAGGGAAAGAGGTATCTAGAAGCTAACTAGAGCCGCAGCCCTAGACAGAGGGGGAGGAAGAGGAGAGAAGCAGTGAGAACAGGACAGATACCTGGGAGAATGAAGAGGAGCACACCCAGGAGGTAGAGCCTGGCAAGGATGGGGAGGGTCCTGGCAAACATGCTGCTGAGTCTGGCAGGATTCTCTAGGAAGGATGGGGTCCGGAGCTGATAATATCTGTGTCGAAAGGAGTTCTGCTCAGAGGGAAGTGTTTTTAAGTAGGCAGCTGAAGGCAGTGTGGTCTGCCCATCCCCCACCCTGACCTAGGAGGGGGTGGGGCATGAAGGAAACAGATGCAAACTCGGGCAAGAGAAGGGAGTTAACCCAGAATAACTCTGCCTGCAGGGCTAACTTCTAGCCCTACTGGTGTCCAAAAAATTACCTTTGGTTTTGATACAGAATCTGCAACAAGAATCCTGATGTATGAGAATTCTTGGCGCATAGATCAGCGTCTTGATGTAAACACTATAGCCAAACAGCCCAACCCAGAATAGATTAGAAGGTAGGTCTGGCCTTTCTATTCTTAGCTCTCCTGGCTACACCCCAATCCAGTCATCTCTCTTTGTCTGCACCCCAAAACCCTGAGGAAACTGGATTCTTGGGCACTAATTCTTCAGGGCAGCACCATGGCTTCAGGAATAGATTGTTAATATTACAGATCCAATAGCTATTCTGGATTCTCAGGTAACCCTGGGCCAGATAAAATGACCACACTACGTTTGTATGGAGAGGAAGGAGAGATCATTGTCAACTGGGGCAGTCACAGTGGAATAAGTGATTTGGAATGGTTCATAGCATGCTAAGCTCAGAAATACAGAGCAATCAGCTGGTGCAGTAGGTGAGACATTGGTCCACTAGTCAAAAGACTTGTATTCAAGTTCAGCCTCAGACAGTAGCTTTGTGACTCTACACAAGTCACTAAATTTCTATCTACTTCAGTTTTCTCATCTGTGAAGCGAAGATAATAATAGCATGTAATGGCATGTATCTCCCAAAAAAGATGATATGATAATACTCATAAAAAACTTTCAAATCCTCAAAATGCTATGTACATGCTTGCTATTGTTATTATTAGAGTTAAAAAGGAACCCAAAGGTCATTTAAGCTAAACCTCTTCATTTTTCTATTAAAGCTTTTTATTTACAAAACATGCATGGGCAATTTTTCAACATTGACCCTTGTAAAGCTTTCTGTTGCAAATTATTCCTTCCTTCCCCTAGATGGCAGGTAGTGCAATACATGTTAAGTATATTAAAATATATCTTATATCCAATATATGTGAACATATTTACAGCCATCTTGCTGCACAAGAAAAATAGAATCAGGAAGGATAAAAAACTGAGAAAGAAAACAAAATGCAAGCAAACAACAACAGAAAGAGTGAGAATGCTATGTTGTGCTCCACACTCAATTCCCACAGGCCTCTCTCTGGGTGTAGATGGCTCTCTTCATCACTGAACAATTGAAATTGGTTTGAATCATCCCATTATTGAAGAGAGCCATGTCCATCAGAATTGATTATAGTATAATCTTCTTGTTGCCATGTATACCGGGTTTCCCCAATAATAAGACACCATCTTATTTTTTTTTTGGACAGAAAAACACCAGAGGGCTTATTTTCAGGGGAGGGCTTATTTTAATGAACATTGACAGCAATTTTAATAAACAGGTAAATGTGAACAAAAAAAAGTACCTTTATTCAATAATGATCATGTCATCTTCTTCAACAACATCGTCATAAGTGTCCATACCCTGAATTCCGTCCTGGATGTCTTGCGCCTCTATTTCCTTCAGAAGAAGTAGATCTAATCTGTCATGTCCAGCAATATAGCTCTCTTTAAATGAACATGTCTTGTCCAGGTAACCTGCTCGTAGTGCCTTGGCGACACAGCTGTCAGTAATTTTATCCCATGACTTCTTCACCCAAGTCACGACTTCTTGCAGACAGGGCTTCACAAAGTTTCCATGCTCATTTCTTTCCATTCTATTTTCAATGTAGTCATTGACTTCTATGCGCAAATGGTCCTTGAATGGCTTGTTTATTGCAATATCAAGGGTCTGGAGATAGGCAGTCATTCCTGCAGGAATCATTACTTGATCTATTCTTCTCTCTGCAAGGAAGTTCTTCATTTCTTTAGTGCGGTGAGTGCTGGCTGAGTTCTTCTTTTATCCTCCATCATGCCCCTTTTATCCTCCATCATGCCCCCTGAGTTCTTCTTTTATCCTCCATCATGCCCCCTGAGTTCTTCTTTTATCCTCCATCATGCCCCCTGAGTTCTTCTTTTATCCTCTATCATGCCCCTTTTATCCTCCATCATGCCCCCTGAGTTCTTCTTTTATCCTCCATCATGCCCCCTGGGTTCTTCTTTTATCCTCCATCATGCCCCCTTACTCCAGCTTACATACCAGGTTTTTATGTTGTCCTGCCTCAGCTCTCCTCCGCGGCACTACTCTCAATGGCACCAGCAAGCAAATCACTGGGGAAGAACAGGATGACGCGTTCACTGCTTCAGCTCTGATTGGATGCAGCTCGGAGCGCGGCGTGTGTCTCACGGGGGGGGGAAGGGGGTGGAAGGAGTCGGGGATGGTGCATACAGAGGGTACCATAATGTAGTGTGTAGCGCAGGGGATCACCTTCACTACAGTAGCAATCTCAATAGGGCTTATTTTCGGGGGAGGGCTTATTTTAGAGGAATCTTACACAATACGGGGGAGGGCTTATTTTCGGGATAGGTCGTCTTATCGGGGAACCACGGTAACGATCTCCAGGTTCTGCTCATTTCACTTTGCATCAGTTCATGTAAGTTTGTCCAGGCCTCTCTGAAATTATCCTGCTGGTCGTTTTTTACAGAATAATATTCCATAACATTCATTTACCACAATTTATTCAACCATTCTCCAATTGACAGGAATCCATTCAGTTTCCAGTTTCCTGCCACTACAAACAGGGCCGCCACAAATATTTTTGTATATGTGGGTCCCTTTTCCTCCTTTAAGATCTCTTTGGGATATAAGCCCAATGGAAACACTGCTGGGTCAAAGGGTATGCACAGTTTGATAACTTTTTGAGCATAGTCCCAAATTGCTCTCCAGAATGGTTGGATCCGTTCATAGTTCCAGCAATAATGTATCAGTGTCCCAGTTTTCCCACATCCCCTCCAACATTTGTCATTACCTTTTCCTGCCATTTTAGCTAATCTGAGAGGTGTGTAGTATAAACCTATTCATTTTACAGATGGGGAAACTGAGGCACAGTGAACTGAAGTGACGCCTACAGTAAACAAGTAAGTGATAGAGATGAAATGTTAATGCAGAGCTTCTGACCCCAAAGTACACTTTGTATTATGCCACGCTGGTTAAATAAAGTAGACATGTTTGAGAGGAAAAGGTAATGTGAATGAAGAAGAGTAGGTAGGGAAGAATTGAAAAAAATGAGCAGAAATGATAGTCTGCAGGTCTGGCAGTACATGTGGTAAAGTAGATTAGTTGTAATGAGTGGGATACAATGGAAACAATGAAGTGGAATAGCTGAATAAAAGTGCTGTTGAAGAAACTAGATAGAATCAATGAGATGGTCTGCTCAAGTTAAATGATTGCAGTAGAATGTAGAATGCAGCAAACAGGGTATTGTCAATGGAATGAGGGGAGTCTTTAATTAGAGTCCATGGAGGGTCAGCAGGCTGGAGTAAGTGAGATAAAGGAATTAAGGGAGAATTAATTTCTAAACATTGACAGGGTAAAATGGTCATAATAATAATAATAATATTTACGTAGCACTAAGGTTTTCAAAGCTTTAATACACACATTATTTCATTGTGTTTTCATAACCATAGGAGGCAGGTGCTATTATAATCCCCATTTAACAGATGGAAAAATTAACACAGGAAAAGATATTTGTCCAAAGTAACACAGCTAGTATGTATCTGAGGCTGAACTTGAACTCAAGTCTTCCTGATTCTGACCCATCCCTCTATCCTCTGTATCCACCTAAATGCCTCTCACCATTTTGGAATGGATGAAGTAAGGAAGGGAAAAGGAAGTAGACAAAATCATGTTAATAAACTGAGCCACTTTCTTTTCAATAAACATTTATTGTGTGCCTACCATTGGGCAAGACACTTAGGGAGACACAAGAGGTGAATGAGGCATGGAAGCAAGCACTCATGGAATTTACAACCCAATATCACCCAGTTCACTTGGGGAAACTCCCATTGTTCCCAATATGCTTCTCCTTATTTTTTAGGAACTCTCCTGATGTCTCTCCTCCTCCAGAACTGCTGAATATTGCTGGAGAAAGTCACAAAAGAGCTGACCTGGTTTCACTGACTCCAAATATAGAGTACAAAACCTCAACTGAGAGGCAACATAATATACATGCTGCACAGAAACCTGGTGATTTATCATCTCTCTCCTTATATCCTATATTCTCTTACCTTGATCTTTGATGATATTGTCTCCCCCAATAGAATATGAGTACTGAGAGAGCCAAGCTATTGCATTTCTGTCGGCCCAGCACAGTCCTATGCAAATAGCAGAAATTTGGCTTGTTTAATTGAATTAGCCCCAGTGAGCAGGGCAAGGATCCACAGGTGGACACTACAGGGACAAATTTGACTTCTTCTTAAAGAAACAGTTCTTAACAATCAGAGCTAAGGTTAGAAGGGAAAGGCAATGTTGCCTAGTTAGTAGACAGCAAGCAGACCTCCTGAAACATGACTTTCAGCAAGGTTAATTGTCAGTGCCTTGGAGAACTCTGTAAGTTGCAGAAGTTTTGGAGAACTTTTCCTCATTGGTGGAGAGAAAAGTCTTCACAAGAGTTCCCTATATACTAAGGAAAATTTAAGTCTTGAACTTCCCCAAAAAAATGAACAAGTCCTACACCTGGCAGTCTATAACCTTCTTTAACCAACATTTGATCTCACAACTGTACCAAGACTTTTTACAACTTCTAGCCTACCTCTCATCAAAGGGAAATTTTTTTCACTTTCTAATTCATGAAGAAGTTTGAGGCCACTTCCCCCCAAAATAAATTTGCTTTGTTTTTAAGATATATTTATGTGAGTTGAAAATTCTGCTCCTCACCCCACTACCATAGAATTATAAAGTGCAGGGACTGTTGCATCTTTATCTTTGTGTGT
The DNA here is from genome assembly GCF_016432865.1 of Antechinus flavipes. Lineage (NCBI taxonomy): Eukaryota > Metazoa > Chordata > Mammalia > Dasyuromorphia > Dasyuridae > Antechinus > Antechinus flavipes. The sequence continues at coordinate 651,811,195 of NC_067398.1, forward strand.
CCAGTGTCTCACATAATGCTTAGCATGCAGTAGGTGTGCTTAAGTGGTGGCTTAATAAAGGCTTAAGTAGTGGTTAATAAATGTTTTTCTTCATTGGTCTGAATAGATTAGGCCTTGTGCTGTAGGTGCTGTTGAAGATATGTGAACAGTGATTAGAATCTAAAAAGTTCTGATTCTTAAATGATCAGTAAACTTCACACTGAAGAGGGTACTAATAGTTTCCAAAATTCTCAATGCTATTTAGGAATAACTCACTATTTAAGAATTAATTAAATGACTGACTGGAGTATCATTAATTCTACTCACTTTTTAGAATCATCATTTACTCCCTCTTCCTTCCTTTAAATGACAAAGGAAGTAATGGTTCTACTTCTCAAATAAGACTGATAATCCCTCTTCCCAAATAAGACTAAGTCTCCACTCTTTTCAGCCTCCTCTGGGTTCTTGCTTTAGGAACCATCCCCTTTTTCTTTTTCATGGATCTTCAGTCTCTTTCTTTCTGCTGGCCCTTTGTCACCTGTTCAAAAACATGTTCAGGTCTCTCCAATCCCCAAAAAGCTTCCCTTGATTTTCCTACTCCATTCTCCTCTTGTCCCATCGCTTTTCCTCTCCAAATTCCTTGGAAAAGCTTTTACACTTAATTTTCCCGTGCTCTTACTACTAATTCTCTCTTCTCAAATCCTTAATTATTGAAGTTTCTCTTTTTCCAAGACTACCAAAACTTCCCAATTGCCAAATTGAATGGTGTTTCCTTCAAGACTCACTGTCCCACTCACTAATGCCCACTTGAGTCCTCCTCCCTTTTGAATATTTTTTCTTCCCTAGGTTTTATAGACATCACAAGGTTGTTTACCAATCTTTCTAATCACTCTTCCTCCATTTTTTGCACACTCTTTCTTGACCATATAAGTGGACTGATGCTAGAGGCTCTGTCTTTTGCTGTCCCCTTTTCTCCCTTTAGGAATAAGATTACATCACATTTCTATAATACCTGCCCATCCCTTTGACTTTGCTATTGCAATAATATCCCCAGTAGTCTGGGCATCACCAATTAGCTAGTCTCCCATGCTTGATACTTTAATGTTATCTTTCTGTCTACTGCACTATTAATATCCCATTGTTTGCCAAATCCTATGAGCCTTTACAGCATCTCTCATGCATGTCCCATTTTCTATTTCTACTAGGTCAGTAAAATGGAAGCTCCATTTTGTCAGTTCAGCTGTATGGACTATCCCAAAATTGCCACCAGGGTCTCCCCAAAGAGCAAGGCCTCCAGGTGGAGTAGTTGTCTCCCCCAAATTTGGAGGATGGGAGGAATTTCATCATGATGCTTATTTTTTAATCTTTTTTGTCTGCTATCACAGTGCATTGGCATAGTAAGTACTTATGAAATTGCAGGTTCAGTAGCTAAAAATGTGCTTAATACCTATTTGTTGAAATGAATTAAATTGAATCATCATTGCTACCTTCATAAGCTATTGATATAACCTCCTAACACATCTTCCTACCTCTACTGTCTCCTCTGTCTCCTCCATACTATATACAACTGCCTGATAGCTTCCTTATGTTCAAAATTGAATTTATTATCTTTTTGATGAACTTGTTCCTTATGGCAGCACCATTCACTGAGTCTCTCAAGTTTGTAATCTAGAAAATATCATTGTCTTTTCTATCTCCTTCACTCCTTATATCTGATTAGTTACCAAATCTTGCCAAATCTATTTACACAGTATCTCTCATTTCCCTTTCTCCTGCTCCACTCACGCTGTCATTATGCTAATTTAGGCTCTCATTACCAATGACTACAACTATTGCAACAGTCTTTCCACCTTTCCTCCAATCTACCCTTCCTATGGGTATATTTCCATTCAAAAATATTTAGTGACTGCTAGTTGCCTGCTGAGTACCATTCAAACTCCTCTGCCTGATATTTATCTCTACAGTCTGATATTATATCTCCCCTTCTCCTTGTCCAACCTTGTCTTGTATTACTCCCCTACGCATGTACTGTGTTCTGCCCAGAACAGGCATGGTGAGCTCACATTCCCAAGGCTTTTAGGCTATTTGCAATGATTATAGACAATATTGTACAACAGCTACCCACTGTGAAGATCTGACATGTTTCCCCTATGCTGTCAGAATTGTTAAGCCCCAAAGGGACACAGAAGTGTGAGTCTGAATAGCCACAAGGAAAGCTAACATAAAACACTTTTCTTTTAGGATCCAGTGAAGTCTCAAGTTCCTTTGAGAATTCTAATTGAATAAGGTATCTCTCTCTCTTTGAAGCTTTAATTCTCTCACACTTCCAGTAATCTAAACAATCAGTGATCACATTGGTGGCCAGAATCATCATCATCATCATCAAGCAGTGATGTTGGACAGGGAGTTGGAGGAGATCACAGAATTAAGAGCTAGAAGTGGGTAAGTGTAGTGAGCTAAGAAAGCACCTATTCTGTGGTCCTTTAATTTTATCTGCTGATAGAGAAAGAGAGCAAAAAGCAAAACAGAGAAGTGGGTTAGGAAATTCATCCGGGGCTTTCCTTTAGAATTTCTCTTTCTTAAACTGTATAGTATCACTTTCTACTTGTTATAGTAAATATATTTAACCAAGATGGAGCTTAAATATTCCTCCTGGGTTCATACCAAGAACTGAAATATAGACCAAGGACCAAATAAGATGTAGTACAAATGAGTTATGAATTATGAAAATTATGGAAATTCAGGATACCCATAGGTTAGATACAAATCTGAGAAAGCAATAGAAGGAAAAGGTTGGGAGAAAACATAGGGACTAGTAGGGCTGACAATGAAAAAGAACTGATGTTTTTCAATATTAGAGTGCTATCTACTAGCTTTCAAAGATACAGCAATTCATGTAGCTATTTCAGATATATTTCTCCCCTTGGTTCAGAGATGTGCCCAGAAGTGCAAGAAGGCATTCATTAGGTCATTGAGCTCATATCATTCTCTAAAAATCTGGGCTACACTTTCTGAAGACAGATTTCTCCACAAATCCAGGCACTGCAGGCACCATCTTGCTTATTTCCATGGTAAGCTCTCTACCTTCCCCAGCAGGCTCTTAAAAGAATTGTTATATACCAGAATCCCAGCTTGTTTCACTTCATCAATTTATGCATTGTTTAGTATTGGTGACTTGTGTAGGAATCAGTAGATCCAGTATCTCTTGCCTAAGTTCTACTTACTAGGACACCTGGGATTTTATACCTATTACCTTACAAAGCCAATCTCCTGGTTATGTAAAATGTCTAGCATCTAGGGGGTTCAGAGGAGAGAATGCAAGAATTGGAATTAGTAAAATGAGTTCTAATCCTGTCTTAGACACTTACTTTGTGTGTGACTACCAAGTCACTTTTCTCCTTATCTGTAAAATGGGGATGTTACTATTAGCACTTATCTCACAGAGTTGCCACAGGGTCATATTAAATAATATATGTGGGGAATAATATGAGATAATTTGAAACTAAAAATTGCTTTGCAAGCTTTCAAATACTAGATGAATGATGATGATGATGTTGATACAATAATCAATTAAGGTTGGTAATCTAGCATGACTAGGATTCAGATAATAGCCAGTGTCTAACCATCATGTGAGTGCTAGCTATGCCTCCCAGGATATTCATTTCCCCAAACTATGTTAATTGTAGAGGAATCTTGTCCCATCACCTACCCATTTCCCTCATGCCTTGGATTAGATCTCCCTGAATAATTGTAATGTGTGGTCCTATATCCAATATTTCAGAGACAATTTGTTTTCTATGTCCCTGTCCTATTTTGTCAACACCTTAGCATAAGACATAACAAGAATGGTGGAGCCAAGAACTGGGAAAATTGAGAAAGTTGTTTCCTGCCCTATGGATCATACTCTTTCCTCAAGCTCTTTAAGTCTGAATAAAAGGATATGGGAAAGGAAGAATAGGTACACATAGCCCCTTCTCCTTGTGCCTTGAGCCACTAGAACTAGAACCAAGGTACTAAATCTTTTCCCATCTATTTCTTCTTTTTTAGGAAAGAAGGCAACATCCATTTATTAAAGGACTCTTACTGTCAATGTTAAGTACTTTACCAGTATTATCTTCTTTGATCCTCTTGACAACCATTTAACTTTTAATGCTCACCTCAAGAGAAAACTCCTTCAAGTGACCTTTCTTGATTCCCTCAGGTTTTATGCCCCAATCACTTTTTCTTTTTTTCTTTCTTTTTTTTTAAACGATATCCAATAATCATCAATTCAAGAGCTCACTATACACAGGTAATAAAAGGTAATTCCTTTAGGTCAGGTAGGAATTATCTTACTCTTTATGTTTATATTTTCAGTGTGAAGAACAGTTCCTAATACATTTGGTTATAGATGTTGAATTGTTTCAGTCCCTGACTCTGAGACTGCAGTTGGGGTTTTCATCCAAAGATAAAGGGAATGGTTTACCATTTCCTTCTCCAGTTCATTTTCCAGATGAGAAAACTAAGACAAACAGGACTAAATGACTTGTCCAGGCTCATATAGCTAGAAAGCTTCTGAGGTTAGATAGGAACTCAAGAAGATGTCTTCTTTATTCCACGTTCTACACTCTGTGCTGCTTAGTTAGTACATAAGCTAGTACATAAGAGAAGATTAAAATAGACAGTTCTCACTTTATATAATTGTACCTATTAATCAGACATTTATGTAAAATGATTTTTATGTAATGTGAGAGCAGGAGGAGAAACTAAGAAGTGGGCCAGTCACATGGTGGTCACTTAAAGCCAAAAGGAAGAAAACTTAGGGCCAGACACAGACACAGACAGGAGAGAAAAGGCAACACCCTGGGGCTGAGGACAGAAATAAGATACCAGAGCATGGTACCTTGTACCATCTACGATGGATGGAAGATACGCAAGAGGGGGGCTTACATGCGTGGGATAATCAGAGAAAGTCAAAGTTCATCTCTCTGGGCACTGCTAAGACAATGTCAATCTCTACAAGAGTGTTTTCTTTTGCTTTCACTTGAAGGGTTATTTTGGGGAGAGGGAGTATTTTGAGGGGAAATAGGAGAGAGTTGAACTGTGGGGCAGAAAAAGAGAGAGATCCTATAGAACTACATAATAAAGTTAATATAAATGGGTTTTCTTTTGGGGGGGATGCTGATTTCTTTCTGAATTCTTTATGTGAAGTCAAATTTAAGAGAATTTAAGTAAAGCAAAAACTGTCTATAACTGTTTCTGTGTTGATTAATTAGGATTCAAATAACTTAGTGTACAACTCAGAACTGACAAAGGATTGGTGTCTTGTCTTCTGCCCACACCATGTATGGTTTACATAGATCAGCAACCTTCTAAGCTCAGTCTAATATGGGTTAATATTTCCCTTCAAGACTAAGAAAGATAAATGTCCCATTGCCCACCTCTTATATGGGGCAATAACCTCATATTGACTAATCATCTAATATTTCTTCAGTTGTAAAGTGTAAAGATTGGACTAGATGATCTCTAAAATCTTTTAGCTGTAAATCTAAAATCCTGTGATCTTTTCAATTATCTTCTGAGATTCACACATCATCAGAGTTCTCTTTCATTCCCTAAATCCCTTATTTGTTAAGTCTTATAGATTCTGCTTCCCCAGTAGCTCTCTAATCTATCTCCTTCTCTCCAGTCACTATCCTGATTCAGGTCCTTATCACTTCTTGCCTTAATTGTTGCAATAGCCTCCTAATTGGATCCCTGGCTTTCAATCTCTTCACTCTATAATTCATTCTCCCCACAACTACCAGAGTAATCTTTCTGAATCACAGATCTGACCATGTCACTTTCCTGATTAAACACCTCCTTTAAGTGTAGGAAAAATTTAAAACACTTAAAGCTTTCCATCCTTTACATACACTTTTGTTTATTTTATGCTTAAACTTTGCAGTGCAATCATGGTAGGAGTAATATTGCTCTGTCACATAGGCTAAAGTAGTTTCTTCTAAGGACTGATTCCATGGAAAAACTACACTAGTTTTTTCCCTTAAAAAGACATGAAGGCATCCTCAACACTCAACTGTCAAGGGACAAAGATTCTCATTGTTGACATAGTTTCATGGTAACCTAATTACAAGATAGTGCACAGGAAAGCTGAAGTTTTTCTCCCTTAGGGTTGACCTATAAGCCCAACCTAGAAGCAGGGAAACTATACTCAAGTGAATCAATGTTGTATTCTTGCTGAGAAAACTCCATGCTATGACTAAATAAATCTTTTTCTGACAATTAGATGATCCATAAATGTCTCATATTGTTATAATTCCAAACCAAAATAAGCCCAAATTAGGCTATCCTGCAAAACAAAACAGGAATATTAGCTTCCTCTTGAACTTCATACTTTTTTCTTTTGAAACACAATTTTATATTTTATCTGCATTATATTTTCTCCATCACTTTCTTTTTTTCAATAGTTTTTTTTTAATTAAAGCCTTTTATTTTCAAAATATAGGCATAGATAGTTTTCAACATTCACCTTTGCAAAACCTTATGTTCCAATTTTTTTTCCTCCCTTTTCCTAGATGGCAAGTAATCCAATATATGTTAAACATGTGCATTTCTATACATATTTCCACAATTATCATGCTGCACAAGAAAAATCGGATTAAAAGAGGGAAAATGAGAAAGAAAACAAAATGCAAGCAAACAAAAACAAAAAAGACAAAAATACTATGTTGTGTTCCACACTCATTCTCCATAGTCCTCTCTCTGGGTGCATATGTCTCTCTTTATCACAATATCAGTGGAATTGGCCTGAATCACCTCCCTATTGAAAAGTACCACCTTCATCAGAATTGATCATCGAGTAATTTTGCTATTGTTGCTTACATGTTCTCTTGGTTCTACTCACTTCACTTAGCATCAGTTCATGTAAGTCTCTCCAAGCCTTTCTGAAATCATCCTGCTAATCATTTCTTATATAACAATAATATTCTATAACATTCATACACCATAATTTATTCAGCCATTCTCCAACTAATGGGCATCTATTCAACTTCCAATTTTGTATCTACTAGTAGTAGTGTAGTCTACTATACTACAAAAGGGCTGCTACAAATATTTTTACATATGTGGGTCCTTTCCCCTATTTTATGATCTCTTTGGGATATAAGTCCAGTAGAGCCACTGTAGTATCAAAGAGTATGTATACTTTGATAGCCCTTTGGGCATAGTTCCAAATTGCTCTCCAAAATGGTTGGCTCAGTTGACTTCATACTTCAGCTCTTGCTTCTACACATTTGTACAAGCCGTTATATATTACTGAAATGTATTTTATCCTCATTTCCACATTTATAAATCTTTAACTTCCTTCCATCACTTCAGCTTTCCCTGATTCCCACAGCTATTAATGCCCTTTATCTCCTCAATTTTCCTCATTCTACATCATAGCATTTGCTATCATACCCTCCCAATGTACAATAGGAAAACCAGTTTCTCCCCACATCTCTACATGTGTACGAAACTAAAAAAAAAGAAGGCTGAAAGGGAAAAGTTCAAGATTATCATCAAAGGAATTACAAAAGACAGAATCATATGAATATAGGGGTTTTAAAAGGGCAAAGCAGCACTTTTCCCTGGAAGGTGTTTCTTCTAGCTGACTCTCAATGGGTAGACACACTTATTCTCTGACTTGCAATGATACTTGAAAAGAATAGTCATACTGGCCCCACAGAGATACTAAAGAAAGGAAAGAAACCTGTATGTGCCAAAATGTTTGTGGCAGCTCTGTTTGTAGTGGCTAGAAACTGGAAAATGAATGGATGCCCATCAATCAGAGAATGGTTGGGTAAATTGTGGTATATGAGTGTTATGGAATATTATTGTTCTGTAAGAAATAACCAGGAGCAGGATGATTACAGAGAGGCTTGGAGAGACTTACATGAACTGATGCTGAGTGAAATGAGCAGACCCAAGAGATCATTGTATATTTCAACAACAATACTGTATTAGTATATATTCTAATGGAAGTGGATTTCTTTGACCAAGAGAAGATCTAACTCAGTTTCAATTGACCAATGATGGACAGAAGCAGCTACACCCAAAGAAAGAATACTGGGAAATGAATGTAAACTGTTTGCATTTTTGTTTTTCTTCCTGGGTTATTTTTACCTTCTGAATCCAATTCTCCCTGTTCAATAAGAGAACTGTTTGGTTCTGCACACATATATTGTATCTAGGATATACTGTGACATATTTAACATGTATAGAACTGCTTGCCATCTAGAGGAGGGGATGGAGGGAGGGAGGGGAAAAATCGGAACAGAAGTGAGTGCAAGGGATAATGTTGTAAAAAATTACCCAGGCATGGGTTCTGTCAATAAAAAGTTATAATTATTAAAAAAGAAAGAAAGAAAGAAAAGAATAGTGAGACTGACCATGGATGAATCTTGCAATTGGTCAGGAGTTTGAGATTCTCATGGATGCAACTTTCTAGAAGCAACAGATAGTGGATGGGGAGTTATACTATACTCTCTACATTTCAATTATAAAATCCAAGGTCCTTGGAAGATAAAATAAAGGAAATTGGAACTGGTAAGAACAACAACTCCAAAGTTTTAAAATCTACATATATTTTTTACTTTCAATTTCACTTTAGTATATATAATTTAAGAAAAATGTCAAATTCATTTTGGGAGTCATACTAAGGAAGAGTGAAATATCAGGGGAAAGATATGTTAGGTAATAAGGCAAGTGAGCTATGAACTCATTCTCTTCTAAGATACTGAGATCTCTTTTTAAAATGATATGTTACTATGAAAATATACTCCAAATCATTATTAATCAGAGAAATGCAAATTAAGACAACTCTGAGATACCACTACACACCTGTCAGATTAGCTAGAATGACAGGGAAAGATAATGGGGAATGTTGGAGGGGATGTGGGAAAACAGGGACACTGATACATTGTTGGTGGAATTGTAAACACATCCAGCCATTCTGGAGAGCAATTTGGAACTATGTTCAAAAAGTTATCAAACTGTGCATACCCTTTGATCCAGCAGTGTCTCTACTGGGCTTATACCCCAAAGAGATACTAAAGAAAGGAAAGGGACCTGTATGTGCCAAAATGTTTGTGGCAGCCCTGTTTGTAGTGGCTAGAAGCTGGAAAATGAAAGGATGTCCATCAATTGGAGAATGGCTGAGTAAATTGTGGTATATGAATGTTATGGAATATTATTGTTCTGTAAGGAATGACCAGCAGGATGAATACAGAGAGGACTGGCGAGACTTACATGAACTGATGCTGAGTGAAATGAGCAGGACCAGGAGATCATTATATACCTCAACAACGATACTATTTGAGGATGTATTCTGATGGAAATGGACCTCTTCGATAAAGAGAGCCTTAATTGATCAAAGATGGACAGAAGCAGCTACAACCAGAGAAAGAACACTGGGAAATGAATATAAACTGCTTGCATTTTTGTTTTTCTTCCCGGGTTATTTATACCTTCTGAATTCAATTCTCCCTGTGCAACAAGAAAACTGTTCGGTTCTGCACACATATATTGTATCTAGGATATACTGCAACCCATTCAACATGTAAAGGACTCTTGCCATCTGGAGGAAGGGGTGGAGGGAGGGAGGGGAAAAATTGGAACAGAAGTGAATGCAAGGGATAATGCTGTAAAAAATTACCCTGGCATGTGTTCTATCAATAAAAAGTTATTTAAAAAAATAAAATAAAATAAAATAAAATGATATGTTACTATTAGCTATTTTAATTTTTATAACAATAGCCTTTTTTAAATATATGCAAAGATAGTTTTTAACATTCACCTTTGCAAAACCTTATGTTCCAAATTTTTCTCCCTTTCTCTCTACCTTCCCCCTCCCCAACACAGCAAGTAATCCAACATAAGTTAAACATGTACAGTACTTCCAAATATATTTCCACATTTATTATGTTACACAAGAAAAATCAGATAAAAAGGGGGGATGGGGAATGAGAAAGAAGAAAGCAAGTGAGCAAACAACAACAACAACGGTGAAGAAAATGTCATGTTGTGATCCACATTCAGTCCCCATAGTCCTCTCTCTGAATACAGATGGCTCTCTCCATTAAAAGTCTATTCAAATTGACCTGAATCACCTCATTGCTGAAAAGAGCCAAGTCCTTCATTCGATCACATAGTCTTCTTTTTGCTGTATACAATGTTCTCTTGGTTCTACTCACTTCACTCACTTAGCATCAGTTTATATAAGTCTCTCCAGGTATTTCCAAAATTAGCTTCCTGATTGCTTCTTATAGAACAATATTCCATTACATTCATATACCATAACTTATTCAGTTATTCCCCAACTTATGGGCATCCATTCGGTTTCCAGTTTATTAGGAGGTATTTTGGCAATTATGTAACAACTGACAATAAAAACGAAATGGAAGATTAGTTAAAAAAAAAATTTGCCCAGGTTAACTAAAGTGGAAATAGGAAATACTTAAGGAAAGAAATTAAACCAGACAAAAATGAACTCTCAAAGAAAAAAGAAATCTCAGGACTGGACAAACAATTAATTCTAATACTAAATAAACTACTTCAAAAAATAAGTAAAGGAGTCCTGTATATGGACACAGTTGCAAAACAATTATCATGGGAATAAAGATAAGTCTAAACAACTGGAGATTAATAATTGCTTATGGGAAGTCTGAGCCAATGTAATAAAAATTGTAACATTACCTAAATCAATGAGTGTAACACCAATCAAAGTATCAAACTATTTTATAGAACTAGAAAAAAAACACAACAAATTTCATCAAGAGAAACAACAACAAAAAAAAAAGGGTGGGGGGAGAATAAGGGAAAAAGTGAAGCACTACCAGATTTCAAATTATACTCCCAAAAAATATACTATGATGATGTAATCACCAAAACAATCTGGTAGATGAAGAAATTGAAATCATTCCTAGTCATATGAAAAAACGCTCTAAATCACTATTGATAAGAGAAATGCAAATTAAGACAACTCTGAAGTATCACTACACACCTCTCAGATTGGCTAAAATAACAGAAAAGATAATGCTGAGTGTTGGAGGGGATGTGGGAAAACTAGGATATTAATACATTGTTGATGGAGCTGTGAACTTATCTAACCATTCTGGAGAGTTATATGGAATTATGTCCAAAGGGCTATCAAACTGTGCATATCCATTTATCTTGCAGTGTCTCCATTGAACCAAAGAGATCATAAAAAAGGGAAAAGGATTCCACAAGTGCAAAAATGTTTGTAGCAGGCCTTTTTATTACAGTGGCAGGGAAATGGATGCCCATCAGTTGGAGAATATTGAATAGAGAATGACTAAATAAGTTACGGTATATGAATTTTTAGAATATTATTGTTATATAAGAAAGCATTCAGCAGGATGATTTCAGAAAAGCCTGGAGAGATTTACATGAACTAATGTTAAGTGAAGTGAGTAGAACCAAAACAACAGTGTATACAGCAACAAGATTATGTAATGATCAATTCTGATGGATTTGGCTCTTTTCCGCAATGAAGTGATTCAAGCTAATTCTAATACATTTATTCTGGAGAGAACCATCTGCATCTGTAGATGGACTCTAGGGACTGAATATGGATCACAACATACTATTTTCACCTTTTGTTTGTTTGTTTATTTTCTTTCCCACTTTTTCCCTTTTCATCTGATTTTTCTTATGCAGCATCTTAATTGTAGAAATATGTATAGAAGAATTGCACATGTTTAACATATATCACTTGCTGTGTAGGAAAGGGGGTAGGAGGAAGGAAGGGAGAAAAACTGTGGAACACATGGTTTTGCAAGGGGAAACATTGAAAGCTATCTATTCACTTACTTTGAAAACAAAAAGCAAACAAAAAAGAAATCTGGTACTGGATAAGAAATAAGGTGGTAGATCAATGGAATCGATTAGGTACACAATATATAGAAATATATGACCACTATAACTTTGTTTTTGATAAAGTCAAAGATGCCAGCTGTTGGGGCAAAAACTCAGTATTCAACAACAACAAAACACTGCTGAAAGAACAGAAAGCAATCCAGCAGAAAAATATATAAAATGGGTATAACATTTCTTACTTACTCGATGATTGGGAAGAGAGTGGAGAGAGGGAAAAATTATAACTGAAAATAAAAATTAAAAATAAAAATACTACTTTAAAATTATGTTTTATTTGTTTCAATCAGCAAAAATTGGCCTTTTCACTCTTTCTTCTCCAGCTAAAAATAAAAGAAAAAGAAAATGCAGTACAAATATATATAGTCAATCAAAACAAGTGTCCACATTGGTCATGTCCAAAAAAAATTTGTCTCATTCTGTACTCTGAGTCCTTCAACTCTTTATCAGGGAAGGGTAGAATATTTCTTCATTAGTTCTCTGGAATCATGGTTGGCCATTATGCTAAGAGTTCATAATTCTTTCAAAACTGTTTGTCTTGAGTATATTTTAATTGTATAACTTGTTTATGCAAGTCTTCCCAGATTTCAGCCACTGCACCATTTCTTCCAACATAATATAATATCTTTTTTTTTCAAGCAATTAACATTTATTTTGCACAGTGAAGTGCCAAATACTAGCAGAAATTAGGCAAGGACCCACACTTAACACCACATACCAAGATAAGATCAAAATGGGTCCATGACCTAGGCATAAAGAACGAGATTATAAATAAATTAGAGGAACATAGGATAGTTTATCTCTCAGACTTGTGGAGGAGAAAGAAATTTGTGACCAAAGATGAACTAGAGACCATTACCAATCACAAAATAGAAAATTTTGATTATATCAAATTAAAAAGCCTTTGTACAAACAGAACGAATGCAAACAAGATTAGTAGGGAAGCAACAAACTGGGAAAACATCTGTGCAATTAAAGGTTCTGATAAAGGCCTCATTTCCAAAATATATAGAGAACTGACTCAAATTTATAAAAAATCAAGCCATTCTCCAATTGATAAATGGTCAAAGGATATGAACAGACAATTTTCAGATGAAGAAATTGAAACTATTACCACTCACATGAAAGAGTGTTCCAAATCACTATTGATCAGAGAAATGCAAATTAAGACAACTCTGAGATATCACTACACACCTGTCAGATTAGCTAAGATTACAGGAAAAAATAATGATGAATGTTGGAGGGGATGCAGGAAAACGGGGACACTGATGCATTGTTGGTGGAATTGTGAACGAATCCAGCCATTCTGGAGAGCAATCTGGAATTATGCCCAAAAAGTTATCAAACTGTGCATACCCTTTGATCCAGCAGTGTTTCTATTGGGCTTATACCCCAAAGAGATACTAAAAAAGGGAAAGGGACCGGTATGTGCCAAAATGTTTGTAGCAGCCCTGTTTGTAGTGGCTAGAAACTGGAAAATGAATGGATGCCCATCAATTGGAGAATGGCTGGGTAAATTGTGGTATATGAATGTTATGGAATATTATTGCTCTGTAAGGAATGACCAGCAGGATGAATACAGAGAGGCTTGGAGAGACCTACATGGACTGATGCTAAGTGAGATGAGCAGAACCAGGAGATCATTATACACTTCGACAACGATATTGTATGAGGATGTATTCTGATGGAAGTGGATTTCTCTGACAAAGAGACTTAACTGAGTTTCATTGGATAAATGATGGACAGAAACAGCTACACCCAAAGAAGGAATACTGGGAAATGAATGTGAACTATTTGATTTTTGATTTTCTTCCCAAGTTATTTTTACCTTCTGAATTCAACTCTCCCTGTGCAGTGGGAGAACTGTTCGGTTCTGCAAATATGTATTGTATCTAGGATATACTGCTACATATTTAACATATATAGGACTGCTTGCCATCCTGGGGGGGGGGAGGAGGGAGGGAGGGGAAAAAATGAAACATAAGTGATTGCAAGGGATAATGCTGTGTAAAAATTATCCTGGCATGGATTCTGTCAATACAAAGTTATTATTAAATAAAAAAAAAAAATTTTAAATAGACCAGAAAACAAAAAAAAAAAAAAAAAAGATAGATGACCTATTTGACAAGCCAGGCGTAGTCTCATCCTCTTCTCAGTAGTCTTCTCTGATCCAAAAACTTCTTCTGCAGACTCTGACCAATCGACCCAGAATCTCCAATATCTCAAATTTGTGGACTTGGCTTCAAGATTTTGACACAATCCATCTCAGGATCACTATTCAGCATCATCTGTGATCAGGCAAAAAAAAAAAAAAAAAAAAAAAAAAACAACCAACAACAGCCTTAAAGCAGAAGGAGTAGTCAAAGGTGCTGAATGAAACTCATCTTGAATCTCCCTGTTCTCACTGTCAGCCTTCTCCTTCAATCCAGGGATAGACTTCAGTAGTACTGACAGAATCTTCAGACTGTAGACAGGAAGAGGGAATTGAACATGGGTGACTCCTTTCTAAAGATCTATGGAGGCAATAGTATTTCTGCTGAATGACTAATAAAGGATTGCTTTGTCACACTTAAAACATCCAAGACCCTTCAGTTCTGAATCACACATGAGAGACTTTAGTATCTTCAAAGTATCCATGTGAGCACATGTAACAGATTAGAAATAGGCAGGGCAGCTGTAGCCAACCCTGCTATAACTATATCTGTTAAGGCCATCACTATTCTTCCAGTTATCTAAGTTTATAACCGTAGAGTCACCTTCAATTTGTTTATTCTACTTCACTCCAATCATTGTGAGTGGATCAAACAATCAGCTACCAAGTCTTGACAGTTCTAACTCTGTTACATCTCTAGCATCCATCCATTCCCTCTATTCATGTGGCCTTGACGCTAGTTCAGGCCATCATCATCTCTTACCTGGACTATTGCAATGGCCTCTTAAATGGTCTCCCTGCCTCAAGTCTCTAGCCTCTTCAGTACATTCTCCACACAGCTGCCAAAGTTATTTCTTGTAATGTAGATCTCATCATGTCACTCTTCTTCTCAATAAACTTCTGTGGCTCCTTATTATATGTAGATAAAACTACTCTGTTTCATATTTAAAGTCTTTATAATCTGACTCCAATCTGCCTTTCTAGCCCATAATATGCAAATCCCCTTCATTACACACTCTGTAGTTCAGCCAAACTAACCTTTGAATTATTCTTTATACAAAACATTCTGTCTCATCTTCACTCATTTGTACACAATATCTTTCATGTCTTTCATGGAGCACATTCCCCATTAGACTATGATCTTCTTGAAAGCACATATTGGTTTGGGGTTTTCTTTCTCTCATGAGTGCTTAGGACAATGCCTGGCAGTAGAGCAGGAAGTTAACAATTGATTAACTTGTAAGTAGATACAGCAAGCTTTGAGTGCCACATGGTGGCTTTCACAGATATAACAGCCCATGTAACCATTCAAGACACAAAAACATCATCAACTACATTCCTCCAGGAGAGGGCCTATCCTATTTTGGGCCCTTTAATATTTTTGTGTACATATTGTGTCTCACTCTCCCACAATCCCATTTTTTACAGATGATAAAATTGAGACTGAAAAATTATGCAAATTTCCCGAGTTCATACTACTAGTAACTGTCTGAAGCAAGATTCAAATTCAGCTTTTCCTAACTCCAAGTCCAGTACTCTATTCTCTATACCATGAAACTGTCTTAATAGCTAGTAGATTAGTAAGTGCCACTGCATCTGACAAAGTACTTGATAAAAAATTTTCAAACTATTTATTAAAAAATAGAGGTGTATTAGATAATATAAAATCCAATAGGATCTTGACAGATTAGATAGTTGTATTAAGTCTAAGGTGATGAAATTCAATAGTGGCATATAAAAAGTTTGTAGTTTTAAAAAATGCAAAATGAGTAAAACATAGTTAGATGGAAGTTTGTCTGAAAAAATTTTTGAAGTTTTAGTAATGTAACCAAAATATGGATCATTTTATAATGTCTTCCAAAAAGGTTAATATAATCATGGGTCTTTAGAAGAAGCCTTGCTTCCACAAATAAAGAAGCAGCACTGTATCTTAAGGGCAGCTAGGAAAAATAGTGGATAGAGTTCCAGTCCTTGAGACAAAATGATCTGACTTCAAATCAGCTCTCAGACACTATCTGTGTAACTATGGACAACTGGCTTAACCTTGCCTCAGTTCTTTATCTATAAAATGAACTGGATCCAGTATCATGGCCAAGAAAACACCAAATGGGCTCACAAAGATATGGACATGACTAATCAATGAAACAATAACTCCACATTAATGAGGCCATTTCTGGAGTGTTGTGTTGGGTTCTAGGAACAAAAGAAAGAAGATATTGATAAAGTGGAGATCATGTAGAGGAAGGCAACCAGGGCAGTGAAAAGTCCACATCATATAAGGAGCAGGTGACATTTGACTTGAAGAAGAGAACCTAGTAGGAATATATATATGATCACTGTCTCCAAGCACCTGATGTACTATCTATGTGGAAGCAGAATCAGATCTGGATTTTTTTTTTTGCCCCAGAATGAAGAACAATAAGGTTATAGTTACAAAAGAAATAAATTGAGACTAATTTGACTTTTGTATAGGTTCTATGAACTGTTGAGAAGAAAGTGTTTATAAATGCTAGCTATCGTCATCATCATTCTCACATTGGTTTACACACGTGCTCTCTGTGGTTCTCATGGGCAGGTTCCCATTAACATGAGTGCATCTTCTTGTCAGTCTCCAATAGAGGGAAAGTAGTGGGGGAAGGCAGGGAAGTTATCACAGTAGATTAAGTTGACAGATACCACACCATGATATATAGAAGCCTAGAGAAGGCTTTCTTGTCTTTATTGCAGGACTAAGGTAATTAGGAATACTACATCAAGGGAAATATAGACTCAGGACTGAAGAGTTTGCAGTTCAAAGGGGATTGTATGTAACTGGTTTAATTATGGCTTCTTGGGGTCATTCTGGAGTTATCTTCAGATTATCCAGAGGTCATTTTCGAGTCCCCAGAAGAGATCCAGAATCCAAGTAGTAGTTTCTTAGACCTTCTTCCTCAGGTTGTTCCTAGAGAAGCAGGAGATAAAAGATAAAAGTCATGGAGTCAGATGCCAAACCCATTGTATTTCCCTGTCCCTTAGGAGGGAAACCCAAGGTCCAGTCTCAAGAAAAAGAAGAGACAACAAGATGGAAGGGGGCAGAGATGAGACCAAGGAGAAAGGGATCCTGAAATGAAGCTGAAGAAGAATGAAAGGAAATAGGAAGAAACCATAACAGAAAGGAGGCTAAAGCAAATGGGGCATAATGAATGAGGAAGAAGCCATGGGAAAATTCTGACAGATCAAAGAGAATTCTGTGAAAAAAATGGGAAAAACATATAGCAAGGAGACTAAAGAATGGTCTAAGGGACAGAGAAGAGTCTGAGGAGATAGATTGGACACTTTGGAAAGGGATGAGGCTGAGCTATGATGAACTACAAAGGAGAATCTGAGGGAACAGAAAGGAGCTAAAATTAATGGTACAAGAGAAGTTAGAAAGAATGGAAAGATAGACTAAAGCTAGATTATTACCTCAGAAGATCAAGGCCATGGCAGTGAAGAAGGTGTTGATGATCATAATCTTCATGAATAGTAGTCTCAGACCCAGAACATTGAATAGCAGCTTGTTCCTCTGCTCATTTCCTTCTACAGGGGGCAATGGTCAAGGTCAAGGGGAGGCATGCTAGATTCTAAAGGTCTACTCTAACTAGCAGAAACATTAATCCTGGCTAATCCTGTAGTGTTTATAAGGTTTGCAAAATAATCTACACAAAACCTCAAGATTTTCACCAAAATATCATGAGGTAGATATGAGTTATTACTGCCATTTTATCAATAAAGAGAACTGGCTCATTCTCCAATTGATAAATGGTCAAAGGATATGAACAGACAATTTTCAAATGATGAAGTTGAAACTATTTCCACTCATATGAAATCAATCACTATTGATCAGAGAAATGCAAATTAAGATAACTCTGAGATATCACTACACACCTGTCAGATTGGCTAAGATGACAGGAAAAAATAATGATAAATGTTTTAAGGGATGCAGGAAAACTGGGACATTGATACATTGTTGATGGAGTTGTGAATGAATCCAACCATTTTGGAGAATAATTTGGAATTATGCCCAAAAAGTTATCAAACTGTGCATACCCTTTGATCCAGCAGTGTTGCTACTGAGCTTATATCCCAAAGAGATACTAAAGAAGGGAAAGCGACCTGCATATGCCAAAATGTTTGTGGCAGCTCTTTTTGTAGTGGCTAGAAACTGGAAAATGAATGGATACCCATCAATTGGAGAATGGTTGGGTAATTGTGGTATATGAATGTAATGGAATATTATTGTTCTGTAAGAAATGACCAGCAGATGAATACAGAGAGGCTTGGAAAGACTTACATGAACTGATGCTGAATGAAATGAGCAGAACCAGGAGATCATTATATACTTCAACAACAATACTGTATGAGGATGTATTCTGATGGAAGTGGATATCCTCGACAAAGAGAAGATCTAATTCAGTTCCAATTGATCAATGATGGACAGAATCAGCTACACCCAAAGAAGGAACACTGGGAAATGAGTGTAAACTGCATTTTTGTTTTTCTTCCCAGGTTATTTTTACCTTCTGAATCCAATTCTTCCTGTGCAACAAGAGAACCGTTTGGTTCTACACACATATATTGTATCTAGGATATTGTAACTAGGATATATTCAACATGTATAAGACTGCTTGCCATCTAGTGGAGGGGGTGGAGGGAGGGAAGGGAAAAATTGGAACAGAAGTGAGTGCAAGGGATAGTGCTGTAAAAAAAATTATTCATGCATATGTACTATCAATAAAAAGTTATAATTTAAAAAAGAGTGAATATTGAAAACTATCTTTGCATGTATTTTGAAGATAAAAAGCTATTATTTTTTAAAATGGTTCAGTGGTGGACTGGGAGGCAGGAAGATCAAATGTGATTATCTATCTATCTATGGGCATATATATGTATAAATGTGTGTATACATATTTTAAAAAACTGGCTCAAAAGTTATGTCCATAGTCACATAACTAATAGATATCAAAGATGAGATTCAAATTTAAAACTGACTCCACTAAGATACAACTTAGGCATTCCAAACCAAGCATGACCAGAATGGAACTCATTATATTTCCTCCTAAAGCTACCTTTCTTCTAAATTTCCCTGTTTATTGTAAGGAACCACCATCCTCTTACTCACCCAGATAATTTTGGCACGATCCTCATTTTCACTTCCTCACCCTACATATCTAATCTGTTGTCATATCTTTTCAATTCTGCATTTCTTATCTCCCTTTTGTCCATTCATAGTCATCATCTTGGTTTTGGTGTCTCATCATTTCTTACCTACATTATAACAAGAGCTACCCAATTGATCTTCCTCCTTAGTCTCTGCCAATCTGAAATTTATCCTTTACACAATTGTCAAAATTATCTCCCTAAAACACAAGTCTGACTGTGTCATTTCCCTACCTCAAGAATCTTCACTGGTTCCCTACTGACTCCAGGACAGATTGCACTTTTTCACAATTTGTTTCTAATCTACTTTTCCATATTTAATGCATATTATTATTCCCCCTTCATACATTCTATGTTCCAACCTATCTGGCCTATTTGCTGTTCTCTAAACTTACATTCTATTTCCTAACTCCTCTCATGTCATCCCAATTTGGACTATATTCTCTCCTTCCATTTTTAGAATCTCTAGCTTACTTCAACACTCAGTTCTTATGCCAATTCAAACAGAAAGTCTGGTCTCATCCACTTATTTATTGGTTCTCTTTGTTTCCTCAAAAAATCATGTATATATTTATCTGTTTGTATGTTATATCTTGTCCTCCAGTAGAATGTAAGCTCCTTGAGGACGAAAACTGTCTTTCATTTTTTCCTACTGAATTCCTAATGTCTTGTACAAAGTACGTAGATGGTAAATACATGTTAGGATATATTGGGTTTGATTTTTTAAAATTGAATGAGGTGAGGAAAATAAAATATAATTTGAATGAATCAAGCAAGGGATGACAAGAGACAGAAATAATGATGGAACAATATATGGAACAAATATAAAGAAAACAAGCTCAATTTGAAATAGCATTTCTGCTGCAATAGTGGAAGACAAGGGTAGAAAGAGGAGAGTAAAATATGTTCAGAGCAACCACTGTGAGGAATCAAGAGAAAGTGAATTATGAAGGAGCAGGGAAGGTTTAGCTCAGTTTATGGAACATCACATTTCCTGAGCCTTGGATAACATTATGTCCTTTGATCCCAGAATTATAACACATGCATACTGTGAATATGATACGCTATCTGGAGTGATTATCATGCTGAATTCTGGATGATCATTATCAAAAGAAGTAACTAGTAGGATCATAGATTCAAAGAACTTCACTTAGAAAGGACCTGAATGATTAAATGTTCTAGCCTGTGCCTAGAAGGAATTCCCTATACAACATACTCAAAATGGTATCATTTAGTCTTTCCTGGAAGAGCCTCAAGGAGGTGGTCTCTTGCCTCCTCAGACAGCCCCTTCTACCTTTGAATTGTCCTTATAGTCAAACACTTATTCCTTATATGTCAGTGCTAACTTGCTTCCTGGAGACTTCTAAGCTTTTCCAATTTGCCCTTCTGGCCACTACTGGATTTTTCTTTCCTATAAGTCTCTCAGGTTCAATCTCATTAGCTCTACCTTTTCATCATGAATATTTAACTCACCCAAGAGATCCTGCCCAGAACAAGACAGTTTCTGGTTAGGGGCAATTCCAGGATTTGGTCCAGTAGGCTCTGAAGTAAGAAACACATTCTCAGACAAAGTTCTGATCCTCAGTGGCACCAGGACTGGGTTAGCCAGTGCACACACATCCCTCTCCACCTCAATATCAGGAACCACTTTCCCAACCTAGCACTATGTTCTGATCCTAGCTGTCCCCTTCAATCCAAGACCTAGTCTCCAGACTAGGAATCCTACCTCCAACATTAGGATACTCCTTTCTATCCTGGGACTCACATTCCAGTTCCAGGACCCTTTTCCCTAGCTTAAAATTTTGCTCAGCATCTTGTATTAACCCATCCCCAGACACAGCCTTTATTCCTATCCCTGTTCTTCAGTGAACACACGATGCCCCTTCTTAGACTAAAATATCCCTCTTCTCAGTCTTCTTCCCCTCAAGGGCTAATCATACCTGGTTTGTGGGACACATGTATCTCTTTCCCAAGATGCTCTACTGTGCATGTTACTGTATCATTCTCACCAATCCTGCCAATCTGTACAGCACTATAGATGCCATTGGCCATGGGAGCCAGAACATAGGTCTGAGCTGAGATCAAAGCCCCAGGGGAAGCCAAGGACACATGGATTTCTTTGGGGTAGAAGTTCCTGATTAGGCAAGCCACAGCATCCTGATTCCTCGCCAAGAATACGTTAGGTAACAGTGGGGTTCCAATTCCTGCAAGAAAATAATGGTTTCCTGTCCCCTCCCTGGACCTAGCCCAAGATGTGGGGAAAGCACACATATGAACAACATATAACTGTAAAAGACAAACTTTGCCTCTAAATTTCCTGCCCCCCCCCCACAACCTCAGCCTGGCCCTGTATAAAGAAAACAAATTCATGTGACTAAGTAACTATTAAAAAAAAAAAAAACCTCAGCCCCAGTTCCTGCCCAGCCCCAGCCTGTTTCCCATGTCCCCAACTCACATGCCTATGCTGTTCCCAAACCAGGCTCCTTTCCTCTTCCCAACTCTCTAAACTCCTGATTGTCATTGGAGTTGGCAAGTCTCAGGATTTCATTGTTTCATATCTTATGTCACTGGGTCTTTTTATGATGTGACTCTGTAGCCCTTTAATGACCTATTATAATCCATTCCCAAAGGATTACCAGCTTAGAGCAGAAATGTTAGCTGTGTATGGTCACAGAGTATACTGTGGTGGAGAGAGAAGACTGGGAGATAGGAAACACTGTTTCTGGTCTGGAACCAACATTGATTGTGTGCCCTGAAATCTTAAGATTTTCATGGGACAGTGATAGTAAAGGTACTCACCAGACTCCACAGTCACATCTGTCCCAAGACCAAAGAACAATTTGTCTGTGTCATCTCCAGTGCCCATGTTCCTTACACAATGGTATTGGCCAGAATCTCTGAGGCTCAAGTCCTTAATCTGTAGGAAAATTCTCCTCCCACTATCCTCTGTGGAGGTGATGATCCGGTCTTCAGTGGCATCTGTAGAAATACTGTCGAGATTGGTCAGTCCCAGTGGGGCATGACTAGGTGCCCAAAGGTACCAGCCAAGTTTGCTTGTCTTGAACTGGAAATCAGAGGTTTCACATTTGAGGTTCAGGCTGTTTCCAGCTGTGTGAGAGCCTCCCCCTGATTCTTTCAGCACTGGTTGTTCCACTGAATAAAGCAGAGATGAGGATAGAGTAAGCAGAGATAATACATTCATACTTTCTCCTGGGAGATAGAACTTTGACTCCCTTAAATCCCCTAACACCCAAACCCTGACCTATTTCTTCACCTCTAGCTCAGATCTAAGTAATGAAGGGTAAGAGGCACAAAGGACCCAGAGCAGCAGGAAAGGTTGTTGGTGAGATGTAGGGGATCACAGGGAACAAGGATGGTCCTGGATTTACAGGAATTGTCCCTTGGGCCAGACACTTCCCAGATTATCAGAGACTCTGAAGGTCAGAAGATTCTCAAAGCTAAGAATATAGGGATTCATGGGTGTGAACAGGCTGACAAGATTGAGGGTTCCTGGAAAAGAGGGTCTATAAGAAAATGATGTTACCTTCAGAAGCTCACTAGCTCTACTGAGGATATAAAATGACTAGAACCATCAACCCAGCCCAAAAACTCCCTCACCCTTATATCAACATGGTCCTCTTGGGATCCAATGGAGTGAGGTCCCCCTGCCAAGCTTTTTCCACTCCTACACACATTCCCTGAAAAAAAAATGGAAACTTACATGGTAGCACAATGACTTCTGTTCCAGGACCAAAATTTTTCCATTCAGTTACTCACGGTGACACAGGAAGGAACCTAAACTTCTTGGTTCTTAGGAAGGGTGGAGTTACTTTACCCAACTATATGCCAGCAAATTTGATAATCTAAATGAAACGGAATTCTATCTATAAAAATATATATTGCCCAGGTTAATAGAAGAGAAAATAAATTATTTAAATAGTCCCATTTTAGAAAAAGAAATAGAACAAGTTATTCATCCACTTCCCAAGAAAAATCTCCAGGCCAGATGGATTCACATGCGAATTCTACCAAACATTCAAAGAACAATTAATTCCAAAATGGTATAAACTACTTTAAAAAATAAGGAAGGAAGGGGTCCTACCAAATTCCTTTTATGGCACAGATATGGTGTTTATAGCTAAACCAAGTGAGATGAAAACAGAGAAAGAAAATTATAGACCAATCTCCCTAATGAATATTAATGCAAAAATCTTAAGTAAAATATTAGCAATGAGATAATAAAAAGTCATTCCCAGGATAATTCACTATGACCAAGTAGGATTTATACCAGAAATGCAGAGCTGGTTCAATATTAGGAAAACTATCAGCATAATCAAATATATCAAGAACCAAACTAACAAAAATCATATGATTATCTTAATAGATACAGAAAAAGCATTTGATAAAATCCAACACCAATTCCTATTAAAAACAAAAGACAGTATAGGAATAAACTGACTTTTCTTTACAATAATCAGTAGCATCTAAACCATCAGTAAGCATTATATGTAATGGGGATAAACTGGAACCATTTCCAATAAGATCAGGGGTGAAAAAAAAAAGGTTGCCCACTATCACCATTACTATTCAATACTGTATTAGAAATGTTAGCTTTGGCAATAAGAGAAGAAAAAGAGACTAAAAGAAATAGAGTAAGTCATGAGGAAACCATATTATCACTCTTTGCAGATGAGATGGTGATATACTTAGCGAACCCTAGAGAATCAACTAAAAAACTACTAGAAACAATTCACAACTTTAGCAAAGTTGCAGGATACAAAATAAATCCATATAAATTATCAGCATTTTTATACATCAGTAACAAAATCCAACAGCAAGAGATACAAAGAGAAATTTCATTTAAAATAACTGTCGATAGTATAAAATATCTGGGAATCTATCTGCCAAGGGAAAATCAGGAACTATATGAGCAAAACTACAAAACATTTTCCATACAAATAAAGTCAGATCTAAACAATTGGAAAAATGTGGGTAGGCTGAGCAAATATAATAAAGATGATAATACTACCTAAACTAATCTATTTATTTAGTGCTATACCAATCAAACTCCCAAGAAACTATTTTACTGACCTAGAAAAAAATAACAAAATTCATGTGGAAAAACAAAAGGTCAAGGATTTTAAGAGAATTAATGAAAAAAAGCAAATGAAGGTGGCCTAGCTGTACCAGATCCAAAGCTATTTGGAACTGGCTAAGAAATCATCAAAACCATTTGGAACTGGCTAAGAAATAGACTAGTTGATAAGCAGAAAAAGTTAGGCTCACAGGACAAAATAGTCAAAGACTAAAGAAATCTGGTGTTTGACAAACCCAAAGACCTTAGCTTTGGGATAAGAATTTATTATTTGACAAAAACTACTGGGAAAACTGGAAACTTGTATGGCAGAAATTAGGCATTGACCCAACTTAACACCATATACCAAGATAAGGTCAAAATTAGTTCATGATCTAGACATAAAGAATGATGTTATAAACAAATTAGAAGGACATAGGAAGTTTACCCTTCAGTTCTGAGGAGGAGGAAGGAATTTGTGACCAATGAACAAAAGATCATTATTGATCACAAAATAAAAAGTTTTGATTATATCAAGTTAAAAAGCTTTTGTACAAACAAAACTAATGCAAACAAGATTAGAAGGGAAACAATAAACTGGGAAAACATCTTTACAGTTAAAGGTTCTGATAAAGGTCTCATTTCCAAAATATATAGAGAATTGATGCAAATTCATAAGAAATCAAGCCATTCTCCAATTGATAAATCGTCAAAGAATATGAACAGCCAATTTTCAGATGAAGAAATTGAAACAATTTCTAGTCATATGAAAAAGTGTTCCAAATCACTATTGATCAGAAAAATGCGAATTAAAACAACTCTGAGATACCACTACATACCTGTCAGACTGGCTAAGATGACAGAAAAAGATAATTATGGATGTTGGAGGGGATGTGGGAAAACTGGTACACTGATATATTGTTGGTGGAACTGTGAATGGATCCAACCATTCTAAAAAGCAATTTGGAACAATGCCCAAAAAGTTATCAAATTTGCATATCCTTTGATCCAGCAATGTTTCTACTGGTATTATATCCCAAAGAGATCTTAAAGGAGGGAAAGAGACCTACATGTGCAAAAATGTTTGTGGCAGCCCTTTTTGTAAGTGTTTAAAAACTGGAAACTGAATAGGTGCCCTTCAATTGAAGAATGGCTGAATAAATTATGAATCGATCACAAAGACATGAATGTTATGGAATATTATTGTTCTGTAAGAAATGACCAACAGAATGATTTCAGAGAGGCCTGGAGAGACTTACATAAACTGATGCTAAGTGAAATGAGCAGAACCAAGAGATCATTATATATGGGAACAGCCAGACTATGCAATGATCAATTCATTTAAAGCTTTAATAAAATGTATTTAAAAGGAAAGAAAAATTAACTCTAGATGAAGCCCCAAAGGGAGATATGAACTGGTTCCCATTTCACAAGGCTTTCTAGGAAGATTTCACAAAGGATCTTAAAAGAGAGTTAGAAAAAAATGGGGAAAGGAAATGAGATTATTGCAAGAAGGAATGGAAAAAGCATATAATGCCCTACAACATAGATTTGATGAAATGGAAAAAACATATAACTCCTTACAAAATAAATATGAAAAAGATACCAATTCATTGAAAAACAGAATTTGTGAAATGGGAAAAAATGCAATGAACAAAACAATTCAATTGGCGAAATACAAAAGTAGCTTTTAAAAAAGGTAACTGAAGAAAACAATACATTAAAAATTATAATTGACAGTTCCAAATGATAAATGATGGACAGAATCAGCTACACCCAGAGAAGGAACACTGGAAAATGAGTGTGAACTGTTTGCAGTTTTTGTTTTTCTTCACAGGTTATTTTTACCTTCTGAATCCAATTCTTCTTATGCAACAGAGAACTGTATGGTTCTGCACATATATATTGTATCTAGGATATACTATAATATATTTAACATGTATAAGACTACCTGCCATCTAGGGGAGGAGTGAAGGGAGGGAAGGGAAAAGTCAGAATAGAAATGAGTACAAGGGATAATGTTGTAAAAATTTACCCATTCATATGTTCTGTCAATAAAAAGTTATAATAAAAAAATTAGAAGTGAATGCAAATGAATTACTCAATAACACTTTAAGAATCAGTCAAACAAAACCAAAAAAAAAAAATTGAAGAAAATATGAAATACCTGCTAGGGAAAACAATTGCCCTGGGAAATAGATCTAGGAAAGACAATCTAAGGATTATTGGACTTCCTGAAAACAATGATGAAAAAAAAGAATGTAGACATTACCTTACAGGAAATAACAAAGGAAAACTGCCCTGACATCTTAGAATCTGAAGGTAAAAGAGCCATTGAAAGAATTCATCAAACACCTGCTGAGAGACCCCAAAATTAAAACTCTAAGGAATATTGTGGTTAAATTTCAGAAGTATTGCACCAAAGAAAAGATATTGCAAGCACAATAAACAAAAAATTTAAATACCAAGGAGCCACAATCAGGATTATCCAGGACCTAGGAGCTTCCACCTTAAATGATCAAAAGGCATGGAATCTGATATTTTGAAAGGAAAAAGAATGTGGATTACAGGCAAAAAAAATTATCCAGCTAAAATGAGCATTATTTTTCAGGGAAGAAGATGGACATTTAATGATATAGATGATGACTTTCATCTATTTCTGATGAAAAGAACAGAACTAAAGAAAAAATTTGATCTCTAAACACAGAACTCAAGAGAAGCATAAAAAGAGGAAAAGGAAAGAACTCTTGAGAACTATATTTCTATTATGGGTGTATTTAGAGAGTGCAGATATAATTTGATTTTATTATAATAATATGAAAAAGAAACTTGAGGTGGAAGGGTATTGTACTGGAAAAAGAGGGGAAAAGAAGTAAAATAAAGGAAATTAAAGTCAAAGAAGACCTATTATAATTGAAGGAAAGAAGGAGAAGATTTGTTTTGTGAATCTTACTCTGATCAGATTTGGATCAAAGAGGGAATATCAGAGTTATTTGGTTTCACAGAGAAACTTGTCTCACCTGGTAGGGAAGTGGGAGGGGAAAGGGGAAAAGAAGAGGGAAGGTTAATAGAAGGGAAAACAGAAGTACTACAGGAAAGGTATAAGAAAGGGGGAGAGGTTCTAAAGGGGAAAGGTTGTTTGAAGGAGATGGTGATCAGAAGCAAAATTCTGGGGAGGAGGAAAGGGGGGAAAGGAAATTTTAAAACAACAGGGTAAATAAGATGGCAGGAAATAGAGAATTAGTTATGTTAACTGTGAATGTGAATGGGATGAACTCTCCCATAAAATGGAAGCAGATAGCAGACTAGATAAAAAGCCAGAATCCTACAATATGTTGCTTACAAGAAACACATTTAAAGCAGAGTGACACATATAGGATGAATGTAAAAGGCTAGAGCAGAACCTGTTATGGTTTAGGTGAAATAAAAAAAAAAAAAAGCAGGGATAGCAATCTTGATTTCAGATCAAGTAAAAGCAAAGATAGATTTAATTAAAAGAGATAAGGAAGGAAACTGTATCTAACTAAAGGGTACCATAGATAATAAAGCAATATCAATACTAAACATATATGCACCAATTGGTATAACATCCAAATACCTACAGGAGAAGTTAAGAGAAATGCAAGGAGAAATAGCAAAACTATGTTAGAGGAGGATCTCAACCTTGCTCTTTCAGAACTAGACTAAAAAAATCATGAAATAAGAAAGAAATTAAGGAGGTAAAGAGAATGTTAGAAAAGTAACGTATGATAGATCTTTGGAGGAAACTGAATGGAGAAAGAAAGAAGTTTAATTTTTTCTTGGTGATTCATGACACCTATAAAAAATTGACCATGTATTAAGGCATAAAAACCTCAAAATCAAATGCAGAAAGGCAAAAATAGTAAATGCATTTTTTCCAATCATAATGCAATAAAAACTACATTCAATAAAAAGGCAGGAGAAAATAGACCAAAAATTAATTGGAAATTAAATAATCTAATCCTAAAGAATGAATGGGTGAAACAACAAATCTTAGACACAATCAATAAGTTCATCCAAGAGAATGACAATAATGAGAAACATACCAAAATTTCTGGGATGCAGCCAAAGTGGTTATTAGGGAAAATTTTATATCTCTAGATGTTTACTTGCATAAAATAAAAAAGAGAGGTATGAATTGGGCTTACAACTAAAAAAGCTAGAAAAGAACAAATTAAAAACCCTCAGTTAAAAGCCAAATTTAAAATTCTGAAAATAAAAAGGGATATTAATAAAACTGAAAATAAGAAAACTATTGAATTAATAAATAAAACTAAGAGTTGGTTTTATGGGAAAAAAATGGATAAACCTTTAATTAATTTGATAAGAAAAAGAAAAGAAGAAAATCAAATTGTTAGTCTCAAAAATAAAAAGGGAGAATTTTCCATCAATGAAGAGGAAATTAGAGCAATAATTAAGTTATTTTGCCCAACTATATGCCAATAAAATTGATAATCTAAGTAAAATGGAGGAATAGTTACAAAAACATAGATTTCCCAGGTTAACAGAAGAGAAAATAAATTATTTAAATAGTTCCATTTTAGAAAAAGAAATAGAACAAGCTATTAATCAACTCCCTAATAAAAAATCTCCAGCACCAGATGAATTTACATGTGAATTCTACCAAACATTTAAAATACAATCAATTTCTATACTATATAAACTATTTGAAAAAATAGGGAAAGGAGTTCCACCGAATTTTTTTATGAAAGTGATATGGTGCTGATAGTTAAACCAAATAGGGTAAAAACAGAGAAAGAAAATTATGGACCAATTTCCCTAATGAATATTGTTGCAAAAATCTTAAATAAAATATTAGGAATGAGATTACAGAAACTCTTCCCCAGGATAATACACCATGACCAAATAGAATTTATATCAGGAATGCAGGAATCAATATTAGGAAAACTATTAGCATAATTGACTATATCAAGGACCAAACTAACAAAAATTATATGATTACCTCAATAGCTGCAAAAAAAAAAAAAAAAGCATTTGATAAAATGCAACACCCATTCATATTTAAAAACACTAGAGAGTATAGGAATAAATGGACTTTTCCTTAAAATGATAGTAGCATCTACTCAAAATCATCAGCAAGCATCATATTTAACAGTGACAAAACTAGAACCATTACCAATAAGATCATGAGTGAAACTAAGTTGCCCTCTATCACCATTACTATGAAATATTTTATTAGAAATGTTAGCTTTGGCAATGAAAGAAAAAAAAAAGAGAGATTAAAGGAATTAGAGTAGGTAATGAGGAAATCAAATTATTCACTCTTTGCAAATAATAATGATGGTATACTTAGAGAACTCTAGAGAATCAACTAAAAAACTACTAGAAAATATTCACAACTTTAGCAAAGTTGTAGCATACAAAATAAATTTACAGTAAATCATCAGCATGTTTATATATTACCAACAAAGACCAGCAGCAGGAGATACAAAAAGAAATTGCATTCAAAGTAATTGTCAAGGGAAACAATAAACTGGGAAAACATTTTTACAATCAAAGGTTCTGATAAAGGCCTCATTTCCAAAATATATAGAGAATTGGCTCTAATCTATAAGAAATAAAACCATTCTCCAATTGATAAATGGTCAAAGGATATGAACAGACAATTCTCAGATGAAGAAATTGAAATTCTTTATAGACATATGAAAATATGCTCCAAATCATTATTAATCAGAGAAATGCAAATTAAGACAACTCTAAGATACCACTACACACCTGTCAGATTGTCTAGAATGACAGGGAAAGATAATGGGGAATGTTGGAGGGGATGTGGGAAAACAGGGACACTGATACATTGTTGGTGGAATTGTGAACACATCCAGCCATTCTGGAGAGCAATTTGGAACTATGCTCAAAAAGTTATCAAACTGTGCATACCCTTTGATCCAGCAGTGTTTCTACTGGGCTTATACCCCAAAGAGATACTAAAGAAAGGAAAGGGACCTGTATGTGCCAAAATGTTTGTGGCAGCCCTGTTTGTAGTGGCTAGAAGCTGGAAAATGAAAGGATGTCCATCAATTGGAGAATGGTTGAGTAAATTGTGGTATATGAATGTTATGGAATATTATTGTTCTGTAAGGAATGACCAGCAGGATGAATACAGAGAGGACTGGCGAGACTTACATGAACTGATGCTAAGTGAAATGAACAGAATCAGGAGATCATTATATACCTCAACAACGATACTGTTTGAGAATGTATTCTGATGGAAGTGGATCTCTTCGATAAAGAGAGCTTTAATTGATCAAAGATGGACAGAAGCAGCTACACCCAGAGAAAGAACACTGGGGAATGAATATAAACTGCTTGCATTTTTGGTTTTTTCCCGGGTTGTTTATACCTTCTGAATTCAATTCTCCCTGTGCAATAAGAAAACTGTTCGGTTCTGCACACATATATTGTATCTAGGATATACTGTAACCCATTCAACATGTAAAGGACTGCTTGCCATCTGGGGGAAGGGGTGGAGGGAGGGAGGGGGAAAATCGGAACAAAAGTGAATGCAAGGGATAATGCTGTAAAAAATTACCCTGGCATGCGTTCTATCAATAAAAAGTTATTTAAAAAATTAAAAAAAAAAAAACAAAGTAATTGTCAATAGTATAAAATATTTGGGAATCTATTTGCCAGGGGAAAGTCAGGAACTATATAAACACAAGTACAAAATACTTTCCACACAAATAAAGTTAGATCTAATCAGTTGAAAAAAATGTCAAGTGGTCAGGGGTAGGCCGAGCAAATATAATAAAAATGATAATGCTACCAAAATTAATCTAGTTATTTAATGCCATAACAATCAGACACCCAAGAAATTATTTTACAGACCTAGAAAAAATAATAAGAAAGTTCATCTGGAAGAACAAAAGGTCAAGAATTTCAAGGGAATTAATGAAAAAAAAATGCCAATAATGGTGGCCTACTGTGCCAGACCTAAAACTATATTATAAAGCAGTAGTAATCAAAACCATTTGGTATTGACTAAGAAATAGAGTAGTCAATCAGTGGAATAGGTTAGGATCACAGGACAAAATAACTATAGCAATCCAGTGTTTGACAAATCCAAAGAATACAGCTTTTGGTATAAGAACTCACTATTCAACAAAAACTGCTGGGAAAATTGAACAGTAGTATGATAGAAACTAGGCATTGACCCACACTTAATACCACATATTGAGATAAGGTCAAAATGGGTTCATGATTTAGACATAAAGAGTGATATTATAAGCAAATTAAAAGAACATAGGATGGTTTACCTCTCAGATCTATAAAGAAGAAAGGAATTTGTGTCCAAAGAAGAACTGGAACTGATAATTGAACAGCAAATAGATCATTTTGATTATATCAAGTTAAAAAGGGTTTGCACAAACAAAACTAAAGCAGACAAGATTAGAAGGAAAGCAATACATTGGGAAAACATTTTTATATTTAAGGATTTTGATAAAGGCCTTATTTCTAAATATATAGAGGATTGACTCAAATTTCTAAGAATTCAAGCCATTCTCCAACTGATAAATTGTCAAAGTATATGAAGTTTTCACATGAAGAATTGAAAACATTTCTAATCATATGAAAAGATGTTCTAAATCACTATTGATCAAAGAAATGCAAATTAAGACAACCTTGAGACACTACTACAATCCTCTGAGATTGGCTAAGATGACAGGAAGAGATAATTACGAATGTTGGAGGGGATGTAGGAAAACTGGGACACTAAGATGGAGAATGGCTGCATAAGTTATGGTATATGAATATTATGGAATATTATTGTTCTATAAGAAATGATCAGGAGGATGATTTTAAAGAAGCCTGGAGAGACTTACATGAACTGATGCAAAGTGAAATGAGCAGCACCAGGAGATCATTGTGCACATCAACATCAATCTTATATGATAATCAATTCTGATGAATGTGACTCTTTCCAACAATGAGATAATTCGGGTCAGTTCCAATGATCTTGTGATGAAGAGAGCCATTTACACTCAGAGAGAGGAATGTGAGAACTGAATGTGGATCACAACATAACATTTTCACCCTTTTTGATGTTGTTCACTTGTATTTTGTTTTCTTACTCAGTTTCTTTCCTTTTTGATCTGATTTTTCTTGTCCAGCAAGAGAACTGTATAAATATGTTTACCTATATTAGATTTAACATGTATAATATATATTGGATTGCTTGCCAGCTAGAGGAGGGAATAAGGGGAAGGAGGGAAAATCTAAAACACAAAACTTTGTGAAATTATCCATGCATATGTTTTGAAAATAAAAAGCTTTTTTAAAAAAGAATTGTTATTGTTACCTTTTTTGTAACTCATGGATTTTGTTTTTTGACATTCGTTTTTAAAATCTTGAGTTCCAATTTTCTCTCTCTCTCCTATCCCTTCCACACACATTTAGAAAACAAGCAATATAAATTATAAATGTGAAGTCATGCAAAATATATTTCTATATTAGCAATGTTTTTAAAAAAGAAAAACAAAGAAAAAATTTTTAAAATATGCTTCAATCTGCAGAATTCATCCATTTTATCTTTGAAGGTAGATAACATTATCCATCATGGATCCTTTAAAATTATCTTAGATTAATATAATGATCAAAGTAGCTAAATATTTCACAACTGATAATAATTAACATTATTGTTGTTATTATGTACAATATTCTCCTAGTTCTGTTAATTTCCCTTTGCATCATGCCCATGCAAGTCTTCCCAGGTTTTCCTAAAACCATCCTGTTTATCATTTCTTGTAGCTTTCAATCATACATCACAATTATTCAACCATTCCCCAGATGATGCATATTTCCTCAATTTTCAGTTTTAGCTACCACAAAGAGTTGCTAAAATTATTTTTGCGCATTGGGTCTTTTTCCTTTTTCTTTGGTCTCTTTGGGATACAGACCTAATAATGGTATGATTATATCAGTTATATTGTTCTTTGGACAGAGTTCCAAATTGTTCTCTGAAATGATTGGACCAGTTCACAACGTTTACCAACATGGTATTCGTGTCTCTATTTACCTCCAACATTTGTCATTTTCCTTTTCTATTATGTTAGCCCATCTGATAAGTATGAAGTGCTATCTCATAAATATTGTAATCTGTATTTCTCGAATTGATAGTGACTTAGAGCATTTTTTTCATATAATTAGAGATACCTTTGATTTCTTCTTCTGAAAACTAGCTATTCACATCTTCTGACTATTTGCCAAATAAGGAATACCTTTTATTTTTATTAATTTGACTCAATTCCATATATAGCTAATAAGTGAGGTCATTCAAAAAGTTTTTATGTTATTTCATTGTTTATGGTACCTTTTGGCAAAAATGTAGTTTCTCTGATTATCTCTTTTAATAAAATCATTTTTTTGCTTTTGCTTTGTCTGAGAACATGATTACCATCCTGGCCAGTTTTTTTAACCTTTTCCGGAGCATAACAGATTCTCTTCCAACCTCTTATTTTTACACTGTATGTGTCTCTTCATTTCATCACATTCATATTCACGGTTATGATTACTAATAGTGTATTTTTCTCCATTCTATTTTCTTCAATTTATCTTTTAGCTCTTTTAGCTTATCTCTCATCAGATACAAATTTTTCAATTGATCACAACCTTCCATAATTCACCCTCTCTTTTATCACCTATTCTTTCTCTTATGGCCTTCCTCTCTTACTTCCCTATTGCTCACTTCAGTCAGATTTCTTTACCTGCCTAAATGTGCATGTATATTCTTCCCTCGTTGAACCAATTTCAAAGAAAGTGAAGTTCATGTGCCACCAGCCCTCCCTATTTTCCCTCTATTGTAAAACTTTTCTTTGCATGTCTTTTTTTAATGTGAGATACTTTCCTCATTCTTCCTCTCTCTTTCCTCTTCTCCCATAGCATCTCTTTTTTACCCTTTCTCTTTTTTTAACATCATCCCAACATAATCAACTTACACCCACAACCTCTGTCTATATAACATCCTTCTAATTGTCCTAATAATGATAAGATTCTTAAGAGTTACATTATCATCTTTCCACAAAGAAATATAAAAAAATTTAGCTTTATTAAGTCCTTGGATTTCTCTTTCATATTTATCTTTTTATGCTTCTCTTTCATATTTATTTATTATGCTTCTTTTGAGTCTTGTCTTTGAATGTTAAATTTTCTATTCAGCTCTGACCATTTCATTCAGAATGCTTGACAACTCTCGATTTCATTAAATATTAATTTCCTCCAGAATTATTATATTCACTATGCCTATTCTAGAATGTAATCCTAGTTCCTTTGCCTTCTAGAATATCATATTCCAATCATTCCACTCCTTAAACATTGAACCTCCTGGATCTTGTGTAATTTTGACCTTGAGTCCATATTTGAAGGATTTTTTTCTTTTTTTAAATTTCAATAGTATTTTATTTTTCCAAATATATATAAAGATCAATTACAACATTCCTTTTGGTAAGACTTAATGTTCCAAATTTTTCTCTTTTACTCTATTACCTTTCCCCTTCACAAAACAGGAAAAAATCTAATGTAGGTTAAGTATGTGCAATTCATTTAAATGTATTTTCATATTTATCATATTGTGAAAAACAAATTAGATCAAAAGGTAGAAAAACGTGAAAAAGAAAAAACAAGGAAGCAAAAAGGTGAAAATACTATGCTCCAAACCACAATCAGTCTCTATAATTCTCTCTCTGGATGTGGATAGCATTTTTCCATCCCAAGTTAAAAATTGGAAGGTGGAAAAAGCTGAAAGAGAAGAGAATTAATGAAAATTTCCACTTTCATGGGAGCTGTATGATTAGAAAGGAGATGATAAAAGAAAAAAAAACTAAAAATATTTTGTGCCTAATTTGTATTTATTGATAACCAGATTTTTTTTCTGTGCTGATAAATAGAAAATAAATAGAAAATAATCTTCTGCAATAAGTATACTCCTTATCTGATGGTAATCACTGCAAATCCTATTCAGTCCCAAAACTAGCTTTACCCAAAGGTTTTTGTAGTACAGACTTCAAGGGACACATTACTGTGTGTGCCCAGTCACCTTGACTCAGCCCTCAACCAAAACCTTCCTCTTCCCAGCCTTTTCTGCTCTCCCTCCACCCACACTACTGTTCCAGGTCTCAGGATTTTTTTTTTGGACCTTTGATCTTAGAGGAAGAGAGGAGACAACTACCATCCTTTAATGTTAACAGAAGACACCTGTGTTACATAGAACAGACAAACTGCAATCCCAAGAATCTAAACCCCACTAGAGAATAACAACCCTACTCAAATTCTAGGTATTAGCTCAAATTCTGGTTAACATTTGCTAAGTCTTACAGAAGTTAGCTGTAAATTTCTCCAACTTGTTCCTTTTTATTCATGTTACACCCACTCTGATTCAGATAGGTCCTGATTACCTTTCTCCTGGACTTTTAAAATGGCCTCCTAATTGATCTCCTAGTATCCAGTTTTTCTTTTCCAAAGCATATTCTAAGGAACTAACAAATTGTTATTCCTAAAATTCTGATCCACTCCAGAAGCTTCATGTTGCTACTTTTTGCCTCTAGGATAAAATACAAACCCCTCTGTTTGATGTTTCAAACTTTTCACAATCTTTTCAGACAGATTAAAGATACTTGAATTTTTCTATCTTCTAACCAAATTATCCTACTTGTTCCATAATGTTTCCTTTTTTTGTTTTTTAGGGGTTTTGCAAGGTTATTGGAGTTAAGTGACTTATCCAGGGTCACACAACTAGTAAGTGTCAAATGTCTGATGTTAGACATGAACATACATAATGATTCACTTTTCCTATCCCTAGTCCTTATTAAGACTGGTAAACCTTAAGGATTCTTATCTTGATATGCCAAATCTATTAGCTGTGCCCTGGTTTTCTCTCAGAGTTCTCCAATGACCAACCTACTTAGATTGTTTCTTAGTATTATAGACTGAATGATTATGGTAGCTGTACATAATCACATAATACTAAGCTGAATGAGGAAGAGAGAAGAGGTCAAAGAGGGGATGGATCCACATATACAACAATTTTTATAGAAGCACTTTTTTGTACCAAAGAAACAGAAACAAAATGTGGTGCCATTCAAATGGGGGACAGCTAAACAAATTATGCTATGTAAATATAGTGGAATATTGTGTTGTGAGAAAAAATAAATATGACAGATTCAGAGAAAACTTAGAAGACTTTTGTGAACTAATACAGAGTAAAGGAAACAGAAACAGGGGGATGGTTTAAACAAATAACTAGGATACTGGAAATCATGTAAACTTTGAATGGATTCAGAGCTTTAGTATAGGACCAATCAGGACTCCAAAAACCTGAAGTGAATGCATCTTCTTTTGTAGCAGAAAAGTAATGGACACAAAGAATGCAAAGAAGTATATATTTGCAGACATAGGCAATGTGCTGATTTGTTTTGTTTATCATATTTATTAGTTATAAGGCAAGACTCTGAAGAAGTGTTGATAACCAGGGAGAGTGAAGAAAAAAGAAGGGGGAGTTTTTTTTAAAAGATCATTAAAACAATACATTTTTAAAAATCCTATTTTTTCTGGAAAAAACCCAAGACACAATTTAATTCAAAAACAGCAATTTCCACAAGTGATCAGGAGAAGTTCTTTCTTCTGATAAAGGAAAGTTACACAAGACTATTCTAAACCCAGGGCACCTGGTGGCCCAGTAGATAGAATACTGGTCCTGGAGTCAGGAAGACTCCTCTTCCTCAGTTCAAATCTGACTTCAAACATTCAATACATCCATGATTTTCAACCAACACAAAATGAAAGTTAGGGGATGGAAAAAAATAACATGCATCAAAAAAATCCAAAAATGCAGGATTTGCCATTATAATGTAAGCCAAAGCAAAAACAAACATTCAAAAAAATAAAAAGTTGTAAACAAGAAAACTATAGTATTAATAGAAGAACCATAGACATGTAAATAAATATCAGTAACAACTTGTATTTTCTTCAAATATCTTAGCATCAATATTCACAAAGAAAATATTATTTGAGCTAAAAATCATTTGAGATAAAACGAAATAGTGACAGGAGACTTTTATATCCCTCTATCAGTTTTGAACAAGTCTAACAAAAAGATAAACAAAAAGGGAAATATAGAATTGAACAAACTTCTGGAGAAGCTAAACTTAAAAGGCATAGTGTCTTTTAAATAAGACAGCAAAATAATGCATATTGATCTTCATCACATGGAACATTTACAAAAAATTACCTGTTTGATAAAGCATGGAGATATTTCAAACGAATGTAATAATTCAGAAACAATCCATACACCTCATATGCCATGATACATGGCATATAAGAATTTGTTCAAGGGCCATGAATAAAATGTATAGACTCAAATGGAGACCTAACAATAAAATCTTAAACAGTGAGTGGATCAAAAAACAAATCATAGAAACAGAGATAATTAGTAACTATTTAAAAGAAAATTATAATGAAGAAATGAAATATAAAATTTGGATGATGTAGTTAAAGCAGTCCTCAGAAAGAAATCAGCCTTACAATCATACATTGACAAAATAGAAAAATAGGGGCTGAATAATATACATTTTAAAGAATAGAAAGCAAACAGGCAAATATAAAAATAAATACAAGAAGGGAGATATTAAGTATTAGAGGGGAAATAGATAAATTGGAAACAAAAAACCCACAGAGAAATCCTAAATAGAACTAAAATGTGGTTCTTTGAAAACATTAAATGGATATTTTCTCAGATAATTGGACTAAAAAAAAGAAAATTAAATCAATGAAACAGCAAATGAGTGAGGAAAATCACAGCACTATCAAAAGAAAAAAGAGGATTGATCAAAACATACTATACAGTTATATGCAAACAAAACTGAAAACATAAAATAAATTTTTTAAAACTTCAAAAATATTAAATACTCAAGTTATCAGAAGACCAGATAGATATTTTAGATTCCTCAATCTCAGAAAAGGAAACAGATGTAGGTACAAAGGAATTCCCAAAGAAAAATATTTTGTTCCCAATTAATTCACAAGTCTATCAGTCTTTGAAAGAAGAATTAGTAGTCATATTTCACAAATTATTCTGAAATTTTAAGAAAGCACTTTAGCAGAACTCTATTATGAAACTAATATAGTCTAACAGGTAAATTAGGGAAAGATAAAAACATGGAAAGGAAACTAAAGGCCAATATCAGGGATATGTTCTCCAATTCTAGGATCAAATTTATGTAGATCCTTCCAACAACCTTCTCCTTTCCAACTGCCCTGTGTACTACATATCCTTCATCCTGGTCTATATCTAGAGCCAGTACAGGATGATAGATAATAGATCCTGAAATGAATTCTGGAAGATCACCCATTCTCTGAAGTCCAGAGAAGGCAGAGGTATGGAGGAAGTTAGGATAGGAAGATCCTCTTGCCCAGAAAGACTCATAGATGGACTACGAGATGGACTGCCCCTCCTTATTCTATATCCATTAGAGATTTAGAGATAACTAGAAGAGTTAGGGAAAGCAAACACAATGTCACATACCATCTTTTGGACATATTGAGCTCAAGATATATATGGGACATTAAAATGAAGAATTCCAACTGGTGATGTGGGACTAGAATCAGGAGGATGCTGTCTCTGGAGAATCTACCAGAATAAGAACTATAGTTGTAATACCTTTAATATCAGCACTTTGTTAGCTCAAGTTTGATAATGGGATAAAGTGAGGCACTTGCTGATCATTGGATGATTAACAAAAGGTATCAATTTAGGTTGGTTGTTGTTTCTCTTTCATTTTCTTTTCTTTTTCTTTTTTTTTTTTTTTTTTTTTTTTTTTTTTTGCTGAGGCAATTGGGGTTAAGTGACTTGCTCAGGTTCACCCATCTAGGAAGTGTTAAGTGTCTGAGGCCAAATTTGAACTCAGCTCCTCTTGACGTCAGGGCTGGTGCTCTATCCACTATACTACCTTGCTGCCCCTGTCCTTCATTTTCAAAGAAGATTATTGACATCACAAAAATGCTATCTTGACTTGCACATAAATTAGATTTCAGTGAGTCAGAATTGCACAAAGTAGTCAGCATTACTCTCTCTTCCAAAGTTATTAAAGTCCAGTAGCAAAACAAAAGTCAGAGAGACTGGCAATTCCCTAGGATGTAGTGGATGACATTGGCATCTTCAATATCTGATTAAGCTTTAATTGCTCCAGCTACAACCACATTCATGGCCATTGGAACAAAGTATTCTCATATCAAAAACAATCTATTCCACTGGGAGAAGTTTTCACACACTTGGGTTGCATATCCCCCTAACTCACCAGTGAGTTTGAGGTCTATCAGTAATCCTCAACCTGGTTTAGGCTATCTGCCAAGACAGTTTTACTAAGGTGTAGCCAATGTGCTTGCTACATCTCCTGGGAGCCATCACTCAAAGTTGGGTGAGAGAAAGAACCAAAGGTGGATGAGCAGTCCTGAAACCAAAAATGTTAGTTCTCCCTGAATATCTTATATGTTTTGTTAGTTTTAGTAGATGCTGTATGATTAGAGAAGAGACAGACATGAGAGATATTGTGTTGGTGGAAAAGACAAGATTCAAAAAAAAAAGTCATATATGGGGTAAGGGTGAGGAGTCCAATTGAACGATCTTATCCTTTCTATAACACACATGGTAAGTCATCCCCTGGACCTCTCCAACAGATCTCTAGCAATGAAGTGAGTGATATTTTTTCAAATTAAATTCCTGTCATCCTCTAATTTTATTAATTTGAACTCTTTGTTTCTCTCAAGTGACTGGAATAAGTGGTAGAATTTGTTTTTAAAAATTACTCACAGACAGAAAGGAGAACCAAACTGAGAACATTTTACTGAGTTTGTCCATGATCTTTCCTGATTTTCCTCAGCTTTATTCTGCAGAGAAAAAATCTTAGAATGATCTTAGTCTGAGCCTTCTTTATTGCCACCAATTCCAGTATGTGACACTGGCCTCTCAGATTTTTCCAGACATTCTGGAAACAGAGAATATGAGCCTAAAGTCAGAAAGGCCCAAAAATATTTGAATATTCCAAAAAGCCAGGAATAAAAGGAGAAAAGTTGCATTTCATTCAATATGTGATGAAGTATAGCAAAAAGTTCAAGGTAACCTCAAATTAGGCAACACTGGGGATTAAATAGGGATTCCACAAACAGACTAACAAAGTCAAATAAAGGAGTCAGTTTAGAGAGGAAAACTAATGAGCTTAGCTTTGAACAAAGGATGACTAACATGGCAGGAGTATGAGGGAACAGGTAAGAGTAAAAGCAGAAAGATACATTGGAAAATGATTAGAATGATACAGGTATTCAACTTTGAGTGCTTGTTTTATGAGATAGAAATGGCAAAAAGAGAAAAGAGGATATGTGTGTATAATGTATTAGAGACAGAATAGAAGAATTTGTAACTAAGCAGGAAATTCCTTTACAGCTTCATCAATGAATGGTCCTCTAGTCTTCGTGTGAGTCCTTCAGAGATAATCACTGAGCCAAAATCTGTCCATTTCAAATTTCTATGAAGTTGTGCCTTTTGGAACCAAGAGAATCAAGTCTAATTTCTCTTCCTCGTAACAATATTTCAACTTAAAGAGTTTTTAATCCTCTCAAATAACTAAAACTGGGAATAGCTTGTCCAAAAGGACATTGGGGGAGGGAAAGAGTTCAGAAGCCTCCAATGAATTACCTAAAGTAAGGCCTGACAGTGGCCTACATTGAGCTCTAGAAGAGTTCCATCTCTCTAGGAGCCTGCCTCAAGGCCCCCATTTCTCAGAAGCAACAATGTTCTCTCCATTCTGTGTCAGATATTCTAAGGTCAATTGAGCAAAATTGCAGGGATACTGTGGCACTAAGGTATATCTGCATGATTATAAATCCCAAATGTCCCTACTACAACTCCTAGCCCCTCCAACTGGCTATCATTTTTTTGTCCTAGTTGTCCCTGAGGTCATATCACTGTGCTCCCAAGTCCCACACTAACACATGGCCCACCCTAAACCCTGAGAGCACAGAGCTTGGCAAGGCTACAGAGATTCATAGGGAGGATTCACAGACCACAACAAAGCATTTAAAGAAAAGACACAGGTCCTTATAGTGAATACACAAGGGAAAAAAAGGAGATAATGGATCTATGAAGAGAATATACAGACCCTGACCAAGAATACACAGAAGTGTATCATGATTGCACAAGTTTTGCACAGAATGTTTCTGAGGGTAAAGTGGAGCACTAATGAAGAACAGTCTCTTTATAATATATGTGGTAGTCCTTATAGAGGATGCACTGAAAATAAATAGGCTCTGAAATAGATGTCTAGGTTCTTGATGGACAATATAGAGGACCTTAAAGAGCTTACTCAGATTCTGCTGAGAATGTTCCTGTTCTTCCAATGAATGCATGCCTCTCCTTAAAGAACACATAGATTCCACAGAAGAGATTGAACATAAGGTACTTAGAGAGGTTACACAGATTTGTAAATGATGTCCAGATTATTGCAGAGAATGCATAGGTTCAGCAAAAGATGAACAGGTGCAATATATTAGAACCTTCACAGAGGATGCTCAGGTTCATTATCAGATTGGCAAATCAAGAACACATTGCTGATAGAATTTATCCATATTTTAGAAAAAGATTTGACCAAGTCTCTCATGCTATTCTTGTGAAAAAAGATGGACAGACATGGATCAGATGAAAATAAAATTCCTCAAATCTATAACTGATTGACTAGCTGAAGCCAAAGAGAAGTCACTGATTGCTCAGTGTCAACTGGGAAGGTCTCCCATACAGTGTACCTAGAATCCGTTTTTTTAAATTCCATTTTATTTCATTTTCAATTCTGAATTCTCTCTCTAACCTCTACCTCCCACCACTTATTGAAAAGGCAAAAAACTCATTACAAATATGTATAATAATGTAAAACAAATTCCCATATTGGTCATTTCAAGAAAAAAGGAAGGGAAAGAGGGGGGAAGGCAGGAAAGAATACAAGGATAAAGGAACAATGGAAAAGAAAAGAAGAAAATATGCTTAGATTTACTCTTTGAGTCTATCAGCTCTCTGTATCAAAATGGACAATATGTTTTGTCATTAGTTCTTTGGAATTGTGATTGGTCAATGTGTTCATCGGAGTTACTAAATTTTTCAAAATTGATATTTTTTTAAACAATATTTTACAATATTGTTGTTATTATTCTCCTGGTTCTGTTCATTTCCCTTTGTATTAGTTCATAGAAGTCTGCTCAGTTTTTTTCTGAAATATCCCCATAATCACTTGGTTTTTTTGTATATTTTGTCTCATTTTTGTAAAAAGATTTTTTTAAATTGTGATTACACATAAAGATGGTTTTCGGTACTCATTTTTATAAGATTTGGGATACTAAATTTTTGTTTCTATTTTCTCCCCAAGATAGCAAGCAATTTAATATAGGGTACATGTATGCAATTATGTTAAACACATTTCCATATTAGTCATGTTGTGAAAGAAGAAAGAGAACAAAAGGGAAAACCCATGAAAAACAAAAAAATAAATAAATATAAAAAGTGCAAATAATATGTTTCAATCTATATTCAGACACCATAGTCCTTTCTCTGGATATGAATAGTATTTTCCATCATGAGTCTTTTGAAATTGTCCCCTTCGTCATTGCTTACAGTACATGCCATATCTTCTTTACTCATTTTTCAATTTATGGGCCTCTCCTCAATTTCCAATTTTCTATTACCACCAAAAAAAAAAAAAAAGAGCTACTATAATGCCTTTACACATATCGATTCTTTTCTTCTTTCTTTGGTCTCTTTGGAATATAGACTAGTATTTCTGAGTCAAGGATACGCAGAGTATGACAGAATTTGGTTTGTAGGTGTAAACAGCTTAGCAGAATGGCTTTTCACAATCCCATCAACAATGTAGAACATCCCTGTTTTCCCAAAGACTATCCAGCATTTGTCATTTTCTTTTTTGTCAACTTAGCCAATCTGGTGGGGTAGAATAGTAACTCA
Source organism: Antechinus flavipes (assembly GCF_016432865.1). Classification (NCBI taxonomy): domain Eukaryota; kingdom Metazoa; phylum Chordata; class Mammalia; order Dasyuromorphia; family Dasyuridae; genus Antechinus; species Antechinus flavipes. The sequence goes on from NC_067398.1 coordinate 651,854,521, forward strand.
GAGTTATTTTGATTCGCATTTCCCAAAATATTGATGATTTAGAGGATTTTTTTTTAACATGGCTATTGATGGTTTGGAATTCTTTCTCTGAAAGAAGAAAAATATCTATTAATATACTTTGATCATTTAGTCAATTGGAAAGTGGTTCTTTTTCTTATAAATTTGGCTTGATTCCTTAAATATCTTAGAAATGAGATCTTTACTAGAAAAATTTTGCTGCAAAGATTTCTTCCGCCTCCTCCAGTTTCATGATTTTCTTCCAATTTTAGCTACTTTGATTTTCTTTGTGCAAAACTTTTTTTCATTTTACACAATCAAAATTATCCCATTTTATCACTTGTGAACTCTTCTCTCTTATCTGGCCATGAATTCTTCCCCTCTACATAGATTTAAAAGAAAATCTCTTCTACATTCCATTAATTTTATTATGATGTCATTTTTATGTCTAAATTATATACCTATTTTGAGTTACTTTGTTACATGGTGTGAGATGCTGGCCTCAAACTAGATTCTTTCAGACTGATTAATACAATATGGAATACTAATAGTGATGATGGATAATGTATAAATATCTATGCATATATTGAATTTAATATATATATTTTACCATGTTTAACATATATTGGATTATTTACCATCTAGAGGAGAGAGGGCGGGAAGGAAGGTAATATTGGAACATAGGGTTTTACAACAGTTAATGTTGAAAAATTATCTATGCATATGTTTTGAAAATAAAAAGTTTTAATTAAAAAAATAAACCAACAAGTAAATAAATATTTCCTTAGCTGCTGTACTGACTACATTGCCACAATGGAATATTTTCTCATTGTTCTCAACACCTTAAATGAAATCATTTATTATTTCTATGATTTATTCTTTGACCTACTCATTTTTTAGGCTTTAGTTATTTAGTTCTCAATTAATTTTAAATATTTTCTTCAAAATTAAATGTAGTTTTATTGCATTATGATCATTAAAAGCATGTTTAATATTCCCCCATTGATGCATTTGTTTGTGAGGTTTTTATGCTCTAATATATGGACAATTTTTGTGATGATGCTATAAATAGCTGAGAAATAGATATGCTCCTTTCTATTCCTTTTTTTTAAATAACTTTTTATTGATAGAAGGCATGCCAGGGTAGTTTTTTACAGCATTATCCCTTGCATTCACTTCTGTTCCGATTTTTCCCTCCCTCTTTTCACCCCTTCCCCCACATGGCAAGCAGTCCTTTACATGTTGAATGGATTGCAGTATATCCTAGATACAATATATGTGTGCAGAACCAAACAGTTTTCTTGTTGCACAGGGAGAATTGAATTCAGAAGGTAGAAATAACCCGGGAAGAAAAACAAAAATGCAAGCAGTTTATATTCATTTCCCAGTGTTCTTTCTCTGGGTGTAGCTGCTTCTGTCCATCTTTGATCAATTAAGGCTCTCTTTATCGAAGAGATCCACTTCCATCAGAATACATCCTCAAACATTATCGTTGTTGAGGTATATAATGATCTCCTGGTTCTGCTCATTTCACTCAGCATCAGTTCATGTAAGTCTCGCCAGTCCTCTCTGTATTCATCCTGCTGGTCATTCCTTACAGAACAATAATATTCCATAACATTCATATACCACAATTTACTCAGCCTTTCTCCAATTGATGGACATCCTTTCATTTTCCAGCTTCTAGCCACTACAAACTGGGCTGCCACAAACATTTTGGCACATACAGGTCCCTTTCCTTTCTTTAGTATCTCTTTGGGGTATAAGCCCAGTAGAAACACTGCTGGATCAAAGGGTATGCACAGTTTGATAACTTTTTGAGCATAGTTCCAAATTGCTCTCCAGAATGGCTGGATGTGTTCACAATTCCACCAACAATGTATCACTGTCCCTGTTTTCCCACATCCCCTCCAACATTCCCCATTATCTTTCCCTGTCATTCTAGCCAATCTGACAGGTGTGTAGTGATATCTCAGAGTTGTCTTAATTTGCATATCTCTGATTACTAATGATTTGGAGCATATTTTCATATGTCTATAAATAGTTTCAATTTCTTCATCTGAGAATTGTCTGTTCATATCCTTTGACCATTTATCAATTGGAGAATGGTCTCCTTTCTATTCCTATTCAATATTCTCCAAAGATTTATTATATCAAACTTTGATAAAATTATATTTATATCCTAAACTTCCTTTTTTCATTATTTTTGGTTCAACTTATATAGGCATTAGAGGATAAATTTAGGTCCCCTATTATTATGATTTTGTTATCTGTTTGTGTGACTCATTTAATTTTTCTTTCAATAATTTGGATGCTATGTCATTTGTTTATTTGAATAGTATCACTATAAATTCATTGTTTGTGGTAATTTTTAGGGGAAAAATGTAAAGTCATTACATATTTCTTTTCATTAGGTCTGTTTTTGCTGTTGCTTCATCTGAGATTTTGCTATACCTGACTTTTTTTACTTCAGCTAAGGTGTAATAAATTCTGCTCTAGTCCCTTAGTTTTAACTGCGAACATCTTTCTAAAGTTAGTGTACTTCTTATAAACAACATCTTGTTGGGTTCTGGTTTCTAATCCTTGGTGCTAGCCTTTTCTGTTTTATTTTGGGGTTTTGATGGGAAGGTGGAGTCTAAACCATTCACAATTGTGATTGCTAACTGTGTATTTCACATACACTCACACACAGAGAATATATATATATATATGCATGTATATGTGTATGTATACTTTTTCCCTACTCCCTTTTTTTTTGCTTTATTTTTTCTGGTTATACATGTACATTAATGTTTTTAATACACATTTCTTTATGAATTGTGTTGGGAGAGAAAAATCAGAACAAAAAGGGAAAATGATGGGAGAGGGAAAAAAAACAGAAAAAAAGAGCATATGTTGATTTATATTCAATCTCCATAGTTCTCTTTCTGAATTTAGATGGCAGTTTCTATCCATAATTTATTGAGATTGCCTTGGATCACTGAACCACTGAGAATCATCAAGTCTTTCATAATTGATCATCATACATCTTGCTACTGTCTACAATGTATTCTATTTATTTCACTCAGCATCATTTCATGTAAATCTTTCCAGGCCTTCCTCTAATGAGCTTGTTCATCATTTTTATTGTACAATGTACCACAACTCTTGCTACAGGGCTTTTTCAGCAATATATACAAATGTTGATGATTTGTGTAGGCTTATTTTATACCCTGCAACTTTGCCAAAGCTGTTAATTGTTTCGAGTAGTTTTTGAATTGTTCTCTAGAATTCTTGAAGTATATCATCATATCATCAACAAAAAGTGATAGTTTTATCTCTTTATTGCCTATTCTTATTCCTTTAATTTCTTTCTCTTTTCTTATTGCTAAAGCCAATATTTATAGTACAATATTGCATAATAGTGGTAATAATAAGCATTCTTGTTTCACCCCTGATCTTTCTGGAAATGTATCCAGCTTCTCTCTATTAAAAATAATGCTTGCTGATGGTTTTAGATAGTTGCTGCTTATTATTTTAATGAAAACTCCCTTCATCCCTACGTGCTCTTTCTCTAGTGTTTTGTTTTGTTTTGTTTTTTCTGGGACAATTGAGGTTAAGTGACTTGCCCAGGGTTACACAGCTAGGAAGTGTTAAGTATCTGAGGCTAGATTTGAACTCAGGTCCTCCTGACTTCAGGGCTGGTGCTCTATCCAGTTTATCACTTAGCTACAAAAACCTAATGTTTTTAATAGGAATGAGTGCTGCATTTTGTCAAAAGCTTTTTCTGTTTCGATTGAGATTATTATATAGTTTCTGTTGGTTTTGTTATTGATATAGTCAATTATAGCAATAGTTTTTCTGATATTGAACCAGCCCTACATTCCTGATATGTATCCCACTTGATCAAAGTATATTATCCTGTTGATAAATTGTTGTAATCTCTTTGCTAATATTTTATTTAAATTTTTTACATTAATATTCATTGCGGATGTTGGTCAATAATTTGCTTTCTCTGTTTTGGCTCTTCCTGGCTTAGGTATCAGTACCATATGTGTGTAGTAGAAGGAATCTGGCAGGACTAAATCTTTACCTATTTTTCTAAATAGTTTATATCATATTGGAATGAATTGTTCCTTATAAGTTTGGTAGAATTCACTTGTGAATCCATCTGGTTCTGGAAATTTTTTCTTAGAAAGTTCATTTGATGGGTTGTTCAATTTCTTTTTCTAAAATGGGACTATTTAAGTAATTTATTTCCTCTTCTATAAATCTAGAATTCTGCCCTCTTTTTAAGAGTTGATTTTGCTGGAACTATGCTCAAAAAGTTATCAAACTATGCATACTCTTTGATCCCAAAGAGTTATTGTGCCAAAAGGTGTAGCAGACCTTTTTTAGTGGCTAGAAACTGGAATTTAAATGGATGCCCATCAATTGAAGAATGGCTGTGTAAATTGTGGTATATGAATGTTATGAATATTATTGTTCTGTAAGAAATGACTAGCAGGATGAATACAGAGAGGCTTGGAGAGACTTACATGAACTGATGCTAAATGAAATGAGCAGAACCAGGAGACCATTATACACTTCAACAACAATACTATATGAGGATATATTCTGATGGAAGTGGACATCTTCAGCAATGAGAAGATCTAATTAGTTCCAATTGATCAATGATGAACAGAACCAGCTACACCCAGAGAAAGAACACTGGAAAATGAATGTGGACTACTTGCATTTTTGTTTTTCTTCCCAGGTTATTTTAGCTTTCTGAATCCAATTTTTCTTGTGCAACAAGAGAACTGTACAAATATATACACATATATTGTATTTAAGATATACTTTAACATGTTTAACATGTATGAGACTGCCTGCTATCTAGGTGAGGGAGTGGAGGGAAGGAAGGGAAAAGTTGGAACAGAAGTGATTGCAAGGGACAATACTGAAAAATACCCATACATATGTTCTGACAATAAAAAAGCTATAATAAAAAAGAGTTGATTTTGCCTTAATGCCTCCCTTAATCTACCTTCCCTCTTATTCTCCCCTTTTCCTTTAATCCCTTTCTTTCTTGTTTTACAGTTAGCTAAGACTGTATGTCTAGTCTTCTATCTTTTAACTACATCAAATGAGAATGAGCTCCAAATCTGGTCTGCTTTCCCTTGAACTCCACAAACATAAACAAGATGCTTTCCTCTTCCTTGTTGTAACAGCTTCTCTTTGTACACCCCATTTATGTGAAATGGTTTTTCTTTTCCTTCCCTCCTCCCCCATTGTAATTCCCTTCTCCAGTCCTTTCATTTTTCTTTTAAAATCATCCAAACACAAGAGTATTACATTTAGTCCTACTATGAGACTCCCTCTATGACTTTGGTGATAATATACTTTTGGAGGTTACATGTATCATCTCTGCATGTCAAAATGTAAACATCTAAACCTTGTTTAATCTTTCATAATTTGTCACTTAGGTTTACTTTTTATGCTTATCTTTACTTTTGTGTTTGTCACTTTTCTACTCAGTTTTTATCTTTTCATCAAGAATTCTTTGAAGTCTTCTATTTCATCTAATTTTCATTTTTTTACCCTCTGATATTATATTAAGTAGGCAAGTTACTTTTAGCTGTAATCCAATGTCCTTTGCCTTCTGGAATATCATATTGCTAGTTCTCTACTTCTTTGTAAAGGCTACTAACTCATATGTAATCCTGATTGTGTTTCTTTGGAATTTGAATTCTATCTTTCTGCCTTCTTGAAGTATATTTTCTTTGACTTGAAAATTCTGGATTTTAGCTATAATATTCCTAAGAGTTTTCACTTTGTGATTTCTTTCAGAAGGTGACTGATGGATACTTTCAATTTCTACTTTGTCCTTTGATTTTAAAAGTTCTGAGTAGTTTTAAGGTTTCTTGAAATATGATATGTCCAGGTTCTTTTTGGTCATGATGTTGAGACAGTCCAATGATTCCTAAATTTTTTCTCCTTCATCTGATTCCAGATCAGTTGTTTTTGCTTTAAGATACCAAGATCATCCACTGCATCTTTGGCCAACATCAGTCTTCTTGACTTGTGTTATTTTATGTAAAGATTTGATGAAAGAACTGACGATGTTTAGCCTAGAGAAGAAAAGCCAGAGGACACATCTGATAGCTGCCTTCTAATATTCATAGAGTTGCCACATGGAAGCAGAAAATGTCCTTGTTCTGCTCAGCCCCAATGGACAAGACTAAGAATGGGGAGGTTTGGTTCAGTTCAAAGAAGCAACAGTAGGCTTGATAAAAGGACATGCTTCCAAATAATTTGAGCTATCTAAGACTACATCTCAGGAAATAGTGAGCTCCCTTCAGGCAAAAACTGGGTAGATAACTGAATGGAATGATCAGAGAAATGCAAATTAAAACAACTCTGGCTATCACTTCAAAACTCTCAAGTGGCTAAGATGACAGAAAAAAAATAATGATAAATGTTAGAGGGGATGTAAGAAAATTGGGACACTAATATATTCTTGGTGGAATGGTGCTCAACCATTCTGGAGAGCAATTTAAAACTATGCCTAAAGTGATATCAAACTGTGTATAGCCTTTGATCCATCAGTGTAAGGATTAAAAAGCTTCTAGGAGCAAAGAATGCAGTTCAAGTCATGTGGGAGGACCTAAGAGATGAGAGGTACCAAGGTGCAGGCAAGCTCTATGGGGAGGTGGGACATAGCCCCAAGAGGCAGTGTCTGATCCCAGGTACCACGTCTCCCTCCTTAGTGCTCTCAAAGCCTGGCACTCCTCCCTTCCTCTTCTCGGGCCAATCCCATTATGCCACGTTCCTAGAGGAAGGATCCCTTCCCCTGGATCCTCAGGTATGTACAAATATATGCTATATAAGAATAAAGTTCTCTTTCACTTTATCCCTACCTCCTGATGGTTTGTCTCTGTAGGATCCGGGTTGGTACCCAAAGACAGGTAAGTGTGGCGGCCTAGCCATGCCGTCAAGGACAGGCATTAAGAATAGCTCTAAGGGGTGCTACAAAGTTAGGATAGCTTTAAGAGATGCTGCACAGCAGTGTCTCTACTGGATCTGTATCCCAAAGAGATCATAAAAAAGGAAAAGAACCCTCATGTGCAAAAATGTTTGTAGCACCTCTTTTTGTAGTGGCAAAAAATTGGAAACTGAGTAGATGCTCATCAGCTTGGGAATGACCAAATAAGTTATGGTATATAAATGTAATGGAATATTATTTTTATGTAAGAAATGATGAGCATGCTGATTTCAGAAAAGCCTAGAAAGATGTACCTGAACTGATGCTAAGTGGAGAGAGTAGACACAGCAACAAAAAAATTATGTGACAATCAACTATGATGAACTTGGTTCTTTTCAACAATAAGATGATCCAGGCCAAATTCCAATAGATCTGTGAGGGAGAGAATCATCTGCATCCAGAAAAAGGACTCTGGAGACTGAATGTGGATCACAATATGGTATTTTTACCTTTGTTGTCATTTATTTGCTTTTTTTCTCATTTTTTTTCTTTTTGTTCTTATTTTTCTTCTTCAGCATGATAATTGTAGAAATATGTGTAGAAGAATCGCACATGTTTAACATATATTTGATTACTTGTATAGGGAAGGGGCGGGAGGAAAGGAGGAAGAGAAATTTTTGAAATACAAGATTTTGCAAAGATGAAATGTTGAAAATTATCTTTGAATATATTTTTAAAATAAAAAGCTATAATTATTATTGTAAAAAATGAGATGAATATTCAGAATATTGCAGGGGAAATTCTTTCTCAAGTAAAGCATGGACCAAGTGGCCTCTGTGCATTTCTGATGCTGATTTCTTAAGCAGAACAAATAGGGTTCTCATAAGGAGTCTACAAATTCCTTAGCACATGGCTGTAGAAGTTAACTTTTTTTAAATACATCCCTTTGAGAACCAGTCATAGTATAACTCCCACTGATTGACACAATGATTCCCAGCTTACTCTAAACCATCTTTCTCAACCATCAAGGAGCCCCTAAGGAGCTTTGGTTGCCATGACTTAAGATTAGATCTGAAGGTGTATGTCTCAGACATTAAGCTCTCTAGGAAGCTGTTGCATTTTCTGTTGATGATTTTGTCAGTTTCCAGAAAGTAACTTTGAAGACATGGTGTTAAAGACACCAAAAGAGTTTCAGGATAGCCCAGTGATGATTTCTGAGGATCTGCCTGCTGCACATAATGTCTGATCCTAAAAACTTCTTTGGTCCGGAGGCATCTCTCTGACAGCTTCCCAGATTTCATCCCTCAAAGTATGATATCAATGTCCCTCTCTCTCACCACACCAACTTTTAGATGGTGTATCTCCCATTTCTCTGAACTCAGATTAGATGAGAATCTCACTGGGTGGCAAGGTGAGATCTTCACTGGGGGGCAATCTCCTGCATCCTGACAAATTGGAGTATCTCCCCAAAATGTCACCATCTGCGAAGCTGATGTCCAGGGTTTCTCCCTATCACTGTTGATTTGAGGGCAAGTTTTTATCTGGTGCCAAGATTCCTAGTTATACTTTGCCACCTAGTCTTTTTTAGGGCTACTCATGCACCTTTGTTCTTCATTTTTCATCTAACTCTTATCTGTGGTTCCAAGAAATAATAATATGTTCAGCAACAACACCCTGGTAAAACCATCTCATAAATTGGGTTAATTCAGGTTGAGGGTAACCAAGAGGCATCAAACTAGTTGTTGAGTTAAAGAGATGTCTAACCCAAAAACAATGTGTGCCAACAGGCCATGAAGGTACCTGAGCAGACATTTTGGAGCCCTTAGAACTTGTTTAGACATCAAAGGATCAAGGTCATCCATTTCATCTATTGTCAGTCATCTTGTCTTTTGTCTTGCCATTAGACTTTAATTATTCTGAAATAGAAAGAGGATCCGGTTTGCACATAAGTCAAGACATAACCCTTTGATATCACTAGTCCCCTTCAATACAAATAATGAACAACAGTCCTATACATGGCTGAACATACTTGAAGACTTTCCTTACTGAGGTTTGCAGAATATGTCAAAGTGCAAATAGGAAGTGAGAAATGGTGGGTAGCTTGCCTTATTTGTCTTGTAATAAAATAATTGAGAGATAGAATAATAGGTTGTGGGAACTTGCAACTAATGGTGGTGGTAATAGATTGCTAATAATCAACTTACTAATCAAGGGGCATTGTTGTTGTCAAGGGAAAGAGGTATAGAGATTTGACTAAATTGGGGTAGGGAAAAGTAGGGTTTCAATCAGGTCACTCAGCCAGAAGAATGGGTTGCCTAAAGAGATAAGTTCCCTCTCCTTGGAAGAGTACAAGTAATGGCTGTATGAATAGTTGTTGGGTATACTATATAGCAGAGATTCCTCTCAGGTATGGATTGCATTAAATACCTCCTAAGATCCTTTCCATTCTCAAATTCTGTCATTCTCTGATAGTGTCAATCATTCAGCCTCAGCTTGAATTCCTTGAGGGACAGGGAGCACCAGTGTTCATTCTGTAATTGTTCAACAGTCATTGGCTAACACTGGCTAACATTTTTCAATTTGATTAGATAGAAAACAATGCAGTATTTAATGCATGGGCATCCTCTGACTGATTTAAAATAGAGCTCCATGAAAATATTTCTATGTGAGTGATAATCATTCCATTTGGGGATATGGTTCCTTGGATGTTGAACCTTGATATCATGACAACTAGGTGACAAGTACAAAGTGCCAGATCTGGCATCAGGAACACTTGAGTTTAAATCCTGCCTCAGACTCTTACTAGCTATGTGATCCTGCACAAATCACCTAATCTCTGTCTACCTCAATGGGGATAACAATATCTACTACTCACATTGGTTGTGATAATCAGAAAAGATAAAAATTACAAAGTGCTTAGCAATTGTTCCCGACACTATATAAATGTTAACTAATATTACACCTATAGGTTCTTTATATTGTAGCATCCTTGGTTGTCTCTCACTCATATAAGCCTCCAGAGGGCTCTAAATTGCCCAACTTCCTATAGAGTTCACTGATAGCTGCGGTCCAAAGTTAGCTAGGAAGTTTTCTATGGGAACCAAGTAACAGGTCTAAGGTGGGAACGAGATCCATCAAGAGGACCCCACCTTGGAAACCTAGATCATGAATAGACATAAGCAATTTTAGATAGTTTTTGACTGTATTTTTTGATTACCATTCACTTATCTAATATCCTACTCCACTCCCCTCAACCCATCCCCTTCAGGAATCCATGCTCTCCTACTGAGCTCAATATATCTAAAGCTTATTGCTTCCCTATTTGGTGCTATAATTCTCTACCCCGACTCAAAAAAAAAAAAAATTTAACTTGCCACTGGAATACACTAGCAGTGTATTCTGCCACCAAGTGGAGGTAGGTAGTTTCAGCATAATTTCTAGGAATCAAGGATCTGTGAATGATTCCTGGTATTGGCCATAAGTATGGCTAATGGAGGTCATAAATTCTCTAGATATTTCTGTTTTAGTAAAAATATTGCTTTTCCCAAAATATTTATACTTAACATCACTAGCGATAAAATTAGATTTCCCTACCTCAAGTACAAGATTCTTGATAATACAAATTATTTATTTTTATTTTTCTATCCCTAACACTAGCAGCAATATGCATAAAATAAGCACTTAAATGTGTCTTGGTGTAGTCAAGGGAAGTGAATTCTTAAAGAATCTTGAGGACTTGAGGACTCCACTATCCCTCAAAGTCGTTCAGGGTTTTAAGCTTTAGTGATCTTTATTAATTCTTTCATGTGATCTTTAAAGTGATCTTTAATAATTCCCAAGCTATATACACACAGACACAGACACACACACACACACACACACACACACACACACACACACACTCCTTCCTGTATTTTTGTGGGTCCTTTATCAAACATAAATGGAATAACACGCAAAGAATCATGAGTGACATGGAAGAATTTTAATCCACTATCACAGAAGAGGATCACAAGTTATTATCATATTTTTTGAACATTTATATAACACTTTAAGAGTTACAAAGCATGTTGCATACATCATCTTATTTGATCTCTACAACTCTGTGAAATGAGTGCTATTATAATTCCCATTTTATAGATGAAGAAACTGAGGCTGAGGAAAATTAAGTGAATTTCCTGAGGTAACATAGCTAATAAGTATCTGAAGTAGAATTTGAACTCAGGACTTTCTGACTTCAAGTCTATCATTCTGATATGCTACCCAATTGCCTCTTATCATTTGATCTATTAAGTATCCAGTTTTTGAGACAAGAAAAGCAGATGGGATGGGAGTTGTGTGGAGATGTCTCTAAATTCAAAATCGAGGGAAGGAAAGAAACAGGAGGGAATGAAGCTGTTTAATTATGTCTAAATTGTTTTTCTCAAAAACTGTTAGCACTCCAGAATCTATATATGAAGGCATGCTGGCTCCCTGACTAATCTGGGTAAATGGCTAGATTTAGGTAAACCAGAGTTCTTAGTCACTGGATGAATGGCATAATACTGACAATGACTAGATAGCCAGGTGACTGTTGTCACTTCCCCTTTCAATGGCATTTCTCAAGTCAACAGAGATTTTGAAATGTATAGAACAGCCACTAAAGACCAGGAATTCAGGGATATTATGATCACCTGGAGGCCGTCCTTTATTCCCTCATGTCCCAGATGTGCTAATCCAAATAATGGTGGGCTTCTTAACCCACAGTATATCCAAGTTAGAAGGATTACCAGAAACCACTTCATTTAATCCATGCCTTAACAGGAGTTCTGTTTGAAACAACTGTACTATGGCAGTTACGTAGCTTTTACTGGAAGAACTTCATTGCAAGGAAAACTATCACTTCATGAGGCAGCCCATTCCACTTTGGGGCAGCATGGAGAGCTAAGAGTTTTTCTAGTTTTCACATCAAACCAGAATCTATCTCTTTTGCTTCTGCTCATTTACTTGTCCAAGCTTGTCTTGTCAGGAAAAGACACAGGCATCTAATTTATTTTCTCTGTGGTCATCCTTCAAAAACATGAAAGTTTTTCCCTTTCCAATGGCTAAAATCAGAAATGGGTTTTTCCAAAGAACTTTGATCAGAGACAAGGGAGAAAGAAAACCAGGACCTCGTACTAGACTAGCCACAGGATTCAAATTTATTGTCTCTCATACAGCCTCCCCTGTTGTCTTCATTTCTCTATAAGAATCATCCTAAGGTCAAGAACATCCCTCTTATGGACTTATGGAGGCAAAAGGGACAAAAGTATGTTTGGGAATGAGTAGTGCCACTTTCCCACAAGCACCCCACTCCAACTTGCTGAAGGTTTTTGCTCCACATGTTCTGGAGGTTATATTGTTGTGCCTTCCAATCCTGACTCACAGTGACACATGGCTCAACATAAACCCTGGGTATAGTTCCGACTGACAAAACTGCACAAAGACTTAAAAATACATACATGGATCTCTATAAAATTCAGAGATGAGTTTAGATCACAGAATTAAAACAAGAAGAGACCTTAAAGATCATCTGGTCTAAGCCTCTTATGGCATTATATATTTATATAGGCTTATATAATTGGGGTTTCAAGAGTGAAGCATTATACATAAAAATCTCCTACTTGATGGAAAAAATGTAAGGGATTGGCAGGAGAGTTTTGGAAAAGAGACAGATTTTTCAACCCTAGTTTAATAAAGACACACACAAGCAGCTGCAGACTCTTTTTACAAAAATCAACCAATCATATTGCAATATTATCAAATATTTTTCCCACTTTTTATTTTAAAACTTAAGTAGAAAATATAAAAAAGTGAAAGGAAAAAGGAAAAAAATAGAAAAAGAAAAAAATTGCCATGTGCACAGCAGAACATACAAAAGAAATCAAAATATGTAACAATAAATTTCTGTTTCAAGAAAGCATAAGTAATAATAAAACACATACTATTCAAAAATGCCTGTTTTTTCATTGTTCCCTAGTAGGTTTTCTTGTGTTCTCTGCTGTGCACTTTTTATTCTTTTTTCCCTTTCTTCCTCCTCCCCATCTCCCTTAAGAAGGCTACAGTTAAGCATAGATATGTTTACAATAATAATTTTATATTTCATATTAATAATATATTATTTTATATTATAATACTAATTGTTGGTTTTTGTTTCTACTTTCACCTATTGTTAATGTTAATTAATTAATTCCCCCATTGTTCTATCACTTCAGGACAATTTTCTTTGATTATTTCTTGTATTGTTGTTTCTACCATTTCTTTCTCTTTTTTGGGAGGGTGGGGATCATAGCTTTCAGATAGCCCAATTATTTTTGTTTCCTATTCTTAATCTGCTTTCCAAATATCCTTTATTTTTCTTATGATATGTCTTATATTCTCTTCTATTTTTTTGTTCCTTATATTTTGTTATATTATTTATTGGTCTTTTATAACTTCACTGGCTTTTCCTTGCCCAAATCTAATTTTCAGAGTCATTTTCTTCTTTAAGACTTCCAATCTCCTTTTCAAATTGGTTGACTTCCTCTTCATAATCTTTTTGTTTTTTTCTTGGATTGTTTCCTTTTTAAAATTTTTTTCATAATCTGTCTCATCTGATTTTTAAAGTGTCTTTTCAGTTTTATAAATTCTTTGGAGGCAGATAACAATTTGACATTACTCTCTGGGGTAGGAGAGGCTTTTTTAAACTTCTTCAGTAATTTCTCTGAAGATAAGTCCCAGTTTTCTCTAGTCCCTATAGTAACTCCATATGGTTGGGTTCATTTTTTCAGTTCTTTTAATAGTTTTTTATTTTACCAAATATATGCATCCCCTTCCATAGGTAACAAGCAATTTAATAAGGTTAAATATGTGCGATTCTTGTAAACATTTCCATATTCATCATGCTGTGCAAGAAAAATCATATGAAAATTCAAAGAAAAAAAGACAAGAAAAAAAAAACAAGCAAACAACAACAAAAACAAAGAGGTGAAAATATACTATGTTTTCATGCACATTCAGTCTTCATAATCCTCTCTCTGCATGCAGATGACTCTTTCCAGTGGAAATCTGTTGGAATTACTTGGAATCACCTCATTGTTGAAAAGAGCTAAACCCATCACAATTGATCATCACATAATTTTGTTGTTGTTGTGTACAATGTTTTCTTGATCCTTCTCACTTCACTTAGCATCTTATATAACAATAATATTCCACTACATTCATATACTATAACCTACTCAGCCAACTGATGGGCTTCCATTCAATTCCCAGTTCCTTGCCAATACAAAAAGGGCTGCCACAAACCTTTTTGCACATATGGGTCCTTTTCTCTTTTTAATGATCTCTTGGGGATACAGATCCAGTAGAGACACTGCTGGATCAAATATACAGTTTGATAGCCCTATGGGCAAAGTTTTAAATTGCTCTCCAGAATGGTTGGATCAATTCACAACTCCACCAAAGATACATTAGTGTTCCAGTTTTTCCACATCCCCTCCAACATTTATCATTACCCCTTCCTGTCATCTTAGCCAATCTGAGAGATATAAAGTAGTAGCTCAGAGTTGTCTTAATTTGCATTCAATAAATTTTATTGCAATCAATAGTGATTTAGAGCCTTTTTTCATATGACTAGAAATGGCTTTAATTTAATTTTCAATTTTATCATCTGAAAATTGTTTCTTCATATACTTTGACCATTTGTTAATTGAAGAATGGCTTATATTCTACATGTTTTAGAAATAAGGCCTTTATCAGAATTTTCAGATGTTAAAAAATATTTTCCCATTTTTCTGCTTCCCTTCTAACCTTGGCTACATTGGTTTTGTTTACACAAAAAAAAAAAATTAATTTAATTTAATGTAATCAAAATTTTCCATTTTGCATTTTTTGTGTTTTCTAATACTTCTTTGGCCATAAATTCTTTCCTTCTTCACAGATCTGAAAGGAAGACAATTCCTTGTTCTCCTTATTTGTTTATAGTATTACCCTTCATGTCTTTATGACATGAACCCATTTTGACTTTATCTTGATATAGGGTATTTGTTAGATGTTAGTCAATACCTAATTTCTACCATACCATTTTTCAGTTTTCCCAGCAATTTTTATCAAATACTAAGTTCCTGTCACAGAAGCTGGAGTTTTTTGATTTATCAAACATTAAATTATTATAGTCATTGACTATTGTGTCTTGTGAATTTTGCCTATTACACTGATTCACTACTCTATTTCTTAGCCAGTATCATATGGTTTTGATGACTGCCATTGTATAATGTAGTTTTAAGTCAGGAACAGCTAGGCAACCTTCCTTTGCCTTTTTTTTTCATTTATTTCCTTGAAATTCTTGACCATTTGTTCTTCTAGATTAATTTCTTTATTTTTTCTAGTTCTATAAAATAATTTCTTGGCAATTTTATTGGTATGGAATATTAATGGTAGATTAATTTAGGTAAAATTGTAATTTTTATTACATTAGCTAGACCAACCCATCAGACTTTATATTCTTCCAGTTGTTTAGATCTAACTTTATTTGTGTACAAAGTGTTTTGGAATTGTGTTCATACAGTTCCTGGCTTTGCCTTGGCAGGTAGATATTGTATATTTTCTACAGTTATTTTAAATGGAATTTCTCATTCTATCTCTTTCTGCTGGGTTTTATTGGTAAAATATAGAAATGTCAATGATTTGTGTAGATTATTTTATATCATACAACTTTGCTAAAGTTGGTAATTGTTTCTAGTAATTTTTTAGTTCATTCTCTAGGATTCTCTAAGTAGAACATCATATTTGCAAAGAGTGATAATTTTGTTTCCTCATTACCTACTCTAATTACTTCAATTTCCTTTTCTTCTCTTAATACTAAACCTAACATTTCCAATACAATATTAAATAGTAGTGGTGATAAGGGTCAACCTTGTTTCATTCTGATTTTATTGAGAATGTTTCTAGTTTATCCCCATTACATATAATGTCTGCTGATGATTTTAGACAGATTCTACTTATTATTTTAAGGAAATTTTAATTTATTTCTATGCTTTCTAGTATTTTAATAAGAATGGTGTTATATTTTGTCAAGTACTTTTTCTGCATCTATTGATTGACTCATATGATTTCTGTTAATTTGGTAACTAAAGTGATCAATTTTGCTGATAGTTTTCCTGATGCATTCCTGGTACAAATCCTACTTGATCACAATATATTATCTTAGAAATAAGTTGCTATGTGGTCATCAAAACCATTTGGTACTGGTTAGGAAATACAATTGTTGGTCAGTGGAATAGGTTAGGTTGAGAGGACAAAATAGTCAATGACCATAGTAATCTAGTGTTTGATAAACCCAAAGATCCCAGCTTTTGGGATAAGGACTCACTATTTGACAAACACTGCTGGGAAAATTGGAAATCAGTGTGACAGAAACAAGTCACTGACTCACATCTAACACCCTGTAAGGTTGAAATGGGTTCATGATTTAAACATAAAGAATGATATTATAAGCAAATTATAAGAACAAAAGATAGTTAATATCTCAGATTTGTAAGGACGGAATGTGTGATCAAAGAACTAGAGTACATTATTGCATACAAAATGGATAATTTTGATTATATTTAGTTAAAAAGTTTGTGTACAAACAAAACCAAAGCAGACAAGATTAGAAGGGAAGAAATAAACTGGGGGGGAAGGAGGGGGAGAAGGGAGAGAGGGGCGGAATTTCATTCAAGGGTTCTGATAAAGGCCTCACTTCTAAAATACAGAGAATTGACTAAAATTTGTAAGAATTCAAGCCATTCTTCAATTGATAGTCAAAGGATATGAACAGACAATTTTCAGATGAAAAAATTAAAACCATTTCTAACCATATGAAAAGAGGCTCTAAATCACTATTGATCAGAGAAATGCAAATGAAGACAACTCTGAGACACCACTACATATCTCTGAGAATGGCTAAGATGACAGAAAAAGAGAATTATGAATGTTGAAGGGGATTTTGAGAAAACTGGGACACTAATACATTGTTGGTGGAATGTGAGTAGATCCAGCCATTCTGGAGAACAACTTGGAACTATGCTCAAAAAGTTATCAAACTGTGTATACCCTTTCATCCAGCAGTATTTCTACTGGGCTTGTATCCCAAAGAGATCGTAAAGGAGGGAAAGGGACCCATATGTGCAAAAATGTTTATAGCAGCCCTTTTTGTAGTGGCAAGAAACTGAAAGCTGAGTGAATGCCTATCAATTAGAGAATGGCTGAATAAGTTATAGTATATGAATGTTATGGAATATTATTGTTCTAAAAGAAACGATTAGAAAAATGATTTCAGAGAGGCCTGGAGAGACTTACATGAACTGATGGTAAGTGAAATGAGCAGAACCAGGAGATCATTGTACATAATAACAAAATTATACAATGATCAATTCTGATGGGCGTGGCTCTTTTCAACAATGAGATGATTCAGGCCAGTTCCAATGGTCTCGTGATGAAAAAAGCTATCTGCACCCAGAGAGAGGATTGTGAAAACTGAGTGTGAATCACAATATAAGTATTTTCACTCTTTTTGTTGGTGCTTGCTTGTATTTTGGGTTTTTTACTCATTTTTTCCCTTTTTGATATGATTTTTCTTGTGTAGCATGATAATTGTAAAAATATGTATAGAGGAATTGCACATGTTTAATATGTGCTTACTTGACATCTAGGGGAACGAGCAGGGGGAAGGAAAAATTGGAACACAAGGTTTTGCAAGAGTGAATATTGAAAACTATCCATGTATAGTTTTGAAAATAAAAAGCGTTAATAAAAAAAGAAATAAGTTGATATAAACTCTTTGCTAATGTTTTAAGTCTTTTGCATCAATATTTAGTAGGCAAGTTGATCCACAATTTTTAGTATTTCATCTAGTATCTAGCACCTAGTCAGTGCTTAATAAATACTTGTTAACATGACTTTACCTACTCTATGACATCCCCTGGATGCTAACTAGTCCTCTTTTTAATGTTCCACATTAACAAATTGGTAAAAGATGCAGAGATCCAACCGAGATAATAGTAATAATACTATTATTATGTGTAATAATAGTATTATTAGTAATAATTCTAATAATAGTAATAGGCAGAATTGATATTAGGTCTAGCAAAGCATTTTACAAATATTGTCTTAGTTGATGCACAAAACAACCCTTGCAGGCAGATGCTATTATGATGTCCATTAAGTGTCTTGTCCAGGTCACATAACTAATAATAAATACAGAATTTGAACCCAGATCTTCCTCGTTCCAAGTGCAGTATTCTATCCTCTATGCTTCCTAATTGTCTCAGTCATCCTTGACCTTTGCTTTTCTCCCATTCCCCATAAACTAATCAAAGACTACATCCTCTTAATTCCACCTCTATAACATATCTCCTGTCTCTTTCTCTGTATACAAAGAGGCCATTATCATTCCAATTTATATCTTATTATCTGAACAATGGACACAGCTTCATAATTTATCTACCTGTTTCTATTCTCCCTTCTCAAATCTATCCTCCAAATAGCTGTCAAATGAATCTTCCTAAAGCACAAGGCTAATCAGTTCACTACCCTGCTCAAGAAGCTTCAGTGACTCCCAATAACTTTTATTTTTATTTTTAAGACTAGCTTTTTCTTTCTTAAATAGACTAGAAGTACAATGATCAGTCACAGGCCTAAGTCCACAATTAATAGATAGGGGATTTTTGATCAGTTCCTATAGAGAGCTGGAACTCTGAAAAGGTGTATTTGAATCTAAGACAGCAGAGCACTTAAGGTTAATTACCCACTCAAGATGTAATAATGGTTCTATAAACATATGGTGATGTGATGGCTCTTCTCATGATTGGTGCATGCTGAATGTATTATAATGAGGTAATCAGAGGCAAGAATTGGAGGACTGAGGGAGAGGGTCAAAGCTTCTTTGCCGCAGCACACTGAAGAGAGAGGACTTCAGGCTCCAGACTCCAGAGTCCAGGATTCATCTTTGGCAAGCCATGTGGCAGCTTGCCTGCCTCCTTCACTTCTCCTCCTAAAGATCAAGGACTCTAACTGATCCTAATTCTGACTGATCCTGAGGCCCTCCAGAGAGCTAGCTAGTTAAGGTCATTTCTGAAATGGTCCAGGTCACCTTTTCTTAAGTAGCCACATGTCTCTCCCCCCATTGTCTCACTATATTGATGCCAGACTTAGTGTGATGATATCTTATCAGTATAACACAATGCAATTAATATATTAATTTTGAAATGGAGCTAAATCAATCCATAAGCATCAGCATCCCCAGGAATATAGGGAATATAAGTAAGTAGCATCATACCCAAACCTTCCCATTACTTTTGAAATAAAATACAAACTCCACCCAGTGTGCTCGATATTTTCACCTCTATCTCATAGAAATCTTTGCTTCCTTCAAAGATCAATTCATATCTTATAGAAGTCTTTTCTAATCCCTTTAATGATCAATGATCTCTCCTTTTGGTTTTCTTATATTAACTTGTATGCATAAACATAGACAAACTTGGTTTCTGCCTTCTGGGATCTCATTTGATAGAATAAGACAAAGATTAAATAAAACTAAAATATGAAACAGATAAAGATAAGCAAGTATGAAAACTAAGAGGGGATCAAATGAGGGAAAGGTCATGCTATGTGTTGAATGGATTTGATGAGTTAGAGAATCTACACAAAGCTGCATAACTAGTTAAGGAATGTGGAGCAATAAAATCTCTATTATTTTGCCCCTTATTTTGTCTTCTATAAAAATTTCATCCTGTATAATTCCTAATATTTTGCTAAAAGATGCTCTGATTCACAAATATCTGGATAAAAAGACATCCTGTCTCTTTACCTGGATAAAAAAAAGCATAGTCTCCTTATCTATTTCCTTATCTCTCATTTTACAACCTTGCAGGCTGATAGCCTGTTAACTAAGCCCCAAAATTTCATTATAAAAGCTTTCCCTTGGCTATTTCTATTTTGCTAGATTTCCTTTAGAGACTAGCCCATCATTTTGGTGTAATAGTCTTTTGTGACTCACAAGAGAATCTCTGAATTCTTTCAATCCCAATAGGAACAGTGATACTCACACATTTCAGAATGGCATGAAAGAAATTTGAGGCAGGGAGACCAGATAGGAGGACATCACAGCAATCCAAGTAAATTAGAGAAACCTGGACTAAAGTGAAAATTTTGGAAATAGAAAGAATATAGAAATAGAGATCTAAATAATATCTTTTTGTGCAAGGTCCTCATTGATCACAACTCCCTCCTTGTTGTTGCTGAGTCCCTGGTCATCATAGAAAGACAATTCCCAATCCCAGAGTTCCATGGTCAGCTTACAGGAGATAATTCCTTCCTCAAAATGAAATGGGCACAGGGACATAACATAAAATATACATATGAGAGCATCATTGGAAAAATAGTTGTGAATTTGGAGATAGAAACAATCAGAATAGATTGAAGTGATCAGTAAAAACTTGCAAAAATAAATGAAACTTAAGCTGAGCTTTGAAAATGCAGTGGTAGAGGAGGGATTGAGGGAGATAGCAGTGAGGAGGACATCCCAGATAGGATAAGAGCCATGGGATCTTGCATTTGGGGGATAGTTTACTATCCCACTGAGCTAGAACTGAGACTGGAGAGGAGAATTGAAAGTAAAATGGCAAAAAAGGGAAAACCTTGTAGAGGGCTGAAACTCTTGAATTGTTGCACTGAGATTGGTTCAAGCACTTAGGGCTAATTACTGATTAGACAATACTCTATGGGCATATGCTTGGAAAATGGTCCTTCCCACTATCCTGTGATGGCTCAGTGATTGGTGTATACAGAGGATTGTAGGAGGGACTAGGGGATGGAGTAAGACGAGCCAGGGTCACTCTTTGGCCATAGGCAAGGGAGAAGGTGGTCGAGATTCTGCTTCCATCCTGTTCAATCCTGCGTCTAAAGACCAAGAATAAAGACTAAAGACTTTTGCTTATCCTGACTCTATCTGATTCTGTGGTGTCTGGGGTGCTAGCACAGTTGTCACAGATTCCAAACTGCTTTAGGGTTTTTGCTAACACTTCTGGAAGCCTTAGGGCACCTGCCTAAGCACCTGATGGAGAGATAAATATCCTACCTAACTTTTTTCAAAATACTTCTCAGGAGTACTCTGGAGGAAAGAGAGTAGAATGGATCTGTGTCCTTCTTTCTCTCACTCTCCTGCCTAACTTTGTCTCGCTCCAAAGATGAGAACTTTTTGCTCTTAGCATATTCTCTCCTACTTTTCTTTTATTGGCATTTTACTCCCCTACCAGCAATTAACTCCTTAACTACTTTCAGCTAGGGAGCTCTGTGGGCAGCAGAATGGGCTATCAGCATTCTTAAAGGCAACCCATAGATGGGAGCTGATACATTTTCTGCAAAAAGGCCCCATTCCCAGACATCATCATCTCAATCTTGGATGACACCCCATTTTAATCTGCTCCTGAGATCTGTTCCTTCTAGGCTTCAAGCTATGAATTTTCAACTGCCCTCCAGCCTGCAGAATGGGACAGACTGGGTCAGACTGGGCAACATGCCCTGCTTTTGTCTTCAGACTTCACACCTCCCCTCCTGGCTTGAACCCCTTAGTATTTCTAGACCCCTGTCAGCTCAAAATAATCATATGGCCTTGAGATCTTTGTCCTTTTTCCCCCAGATGAATTTGGGTGATAATTGCTTGTGGGGAGATAAAGGGGAAAGAAAACTATTCCCTTTACTGAAGTTGTGTTCTTTTTAAGAAGCTGTATTTCCTTTTGCACTGTGATCCCTTTTGGAGTCTCAGCCTCTCCTGGGGAAGGTCTATCCCCCCAGATAAGTTATCTTTCTGGGATGCCAGAGCCTTTGATTCAATTAGAAATCCTGGTCAAAAGGTACTCCTGGAAATGTTGTTAATTCCAATAGGAGATCTGGACTGAAAACTGATAGGCATCTAAGCCTGGGAACCTTGGCTCCTGAAGTCTCAAGACTCCTTAAAAAGGGCAGTATCTGTACTCATTCTTTGCAGAAGGCCTAAAGTAGCTTGCTCAGCTGCTAGGACTCTCTGCCCAATGAGAGGGTATTCTCAGCACCAGACTCCATTTCCCTGATAGGGCTCTGCCACTATAGAAGTCAGTCTCTTAGCAAACTGGTTTCTATCCAACAATAAACTTTCATTTTGCAATTGATAATTCTGGATAAATGAATTCTTTCACTTTAAACTAGTGGCCAACCAAAAGGGGATTTTAACAACTATTTTATTGCCACTAATCTCATCACCACTGGGAATTGAGGAGATACAAACCTCATCAGTTAGAAACTGGAAATTGAATGGATGCCCATCAATTGGAGAATGGCTGAATAAATTGTGATATATGAATGTTATGGAATATTATTGTTCTGTAAGAAATGACCAGCAGGATGATTTCAGAGAGACTTGGAGAGACTTACATGAACTGATGCTAAATGAAATGAGCAGAACCGGGAGATCATTATATGCGGTAACAATAAGATTATACGATGATCAAATCTGATGTGGCTCTCTTTAACAATGAGATGATTCAAACCTGTTCCAATTGTTCAGTAATGAAAAGAATCAGCTACACCCAGAGAAAGAGAAATATGAGAAATGAGCATGGACCACAACATAGCATTTCCACTCTTTCTGTTATTGTTTGCTTGCATTTTTGTTTTCCTTCTCAGGTTTTTTTTTTTTTCTTTCTAGATCCAATTTTTCTTGTGTAACAAGATAACTACATAGATATGTATACATATATTGGATTTAATAAATACTTTAACATATTTAACATGTACTGGATTACCTGCCATCTAGGGGAGGAAGTGAGGGGAAGGAGGGAAAAAGCTGGAATAGAAGGTTTTGCAAGGGTCAATGTTGAAAAATTACCCATGCATATGTTTTGTAAATAAAAATCTATAAATAAAAAAAGAAAAAGAAAATCCCTAATCTGCCAAAAATAAAAATTAAAAATTAAATAAATAGATAAATTGAAGATGACTATAAATTAAATGAGATTCCTATCCCTTTTTGTGATAGGGTTTATTTGGCTATCATTTGTGAAAATTATGAAATTAATAATTAAATAAGGGTTATTGTAATCTTGAAATCTAAAATTATTAATGATTATTGATTTAATAGGTTGTTGGAGAGAGAGGAAAACAGTGTGTTGTAATCAGAAAGAGAGGGATGGGACGTGTTAGAAAGATAAAAAGGCAGCATATTAGAGTAGGGAGAGACACCACATGGAGTAGGAAAGGAGAGGGCAGAACTGGAGTCTATCTCACCACATCCATAGGACCTTCTTCTCTTTCCCTCCCCCATATGCTTATGCTTCTCCTTCTCCTTCTCAGACCATGCCCACCCCTATTGCTTCACCCCCAACCACTTGGCCTTAACAGTCTTCCAGAGCACTTATTAAATCCCTCTGCCCTTCCCCCCTAGACTTCTGAAGAGGGAAATAGAGCAACTTAAAAGTTTAGTGAATTTAATGAAATGAAATATTCAGGTCTGGATAGATAATAAGTCTATGTTGAGGGTACGTTTTGTAACAAATCCATGGCCAGACATAAGCAGGAAGTTTAAAAAGACAGACAGATGGAATCATAGGCCATTAGGAGATACTGAAAGAGAACAAATAAGAGTTTTCTAAGGATTAGGTGTCAGAAGCTTGTATATGAATGGGAAAGATCCTCTAAATCCAGAGGAAGCAGCTTATGCAAACCTCTGGCTAACTGAGATTCATCTCTTCCTTTCACAAAAAAAGGAGAAAGAGAAAGATCTGGCAGCTTAGAAAGATGAAAATTTAACTCACCCTCCTCCCCACTGGATATGGCTGCTTTTTATTTTTCAAGTCGGGTTGCTTTAAGGCAAGGTCATATTGATGCTGTATCAAAGACTTCACTGCTTAAACTTTTAAGAATTTATTAGAGGGGCAGCTAGGTGGTGCAGTGGATAGAATGCCAATCCTGAAGTTAGGAGGACCTGAGTTCAAATGTGACCTCAGACACTTAACACTTCCTAGCTGTATGAGCCTGGCCAAGTTACTTAGCCCCATTGCCTCAGCAAAAAAAAAAAAAAAAGTCTATTAGAACTACAAAGTCTCTTCTCACTCAGTTTTCCAGTAGTGTTCTTTTGAACAAAAAAATTACCTGATTATTCCCAAGTCTGGAATTGTTAATAAAATTGGGAAAACTACCTGATATAAAACTGAGTTGAGGCTGCTTTATCCTATGTCATGTATGTGCTCTCAGATTGAGGCCCTGAAGAATCAATTTTGACTGATTACATTATATTATAGCTATTTCCTGCATTTTTTTCTCCTATAGCAGATTTCTAATCAGAACAAATAGCCAATAGAAATCACTAATATAATTCAATTATGTAATACCTTGCTGTTTCCAATCTGACATAAAAGTCATTATATCCTAAGTAATTAGGTGAATGAGTATTTAACCTAATAAATCTATCAGTTACTAGATATGTGTCTATAGATAATAAGGTCCTTAAAGGTTTCTAAAATAACGTAAGAACAATTGATACAATTGTCTGTGAGATCTAACCGCTATATTATTGTTTATTGAGACTGCAGCTGATACATTTTTAACATTTGTCTGTGTCCTATGACACAAATATGTTTCCTTACATGCAAAGCTGCTGGCCAATCTATATTGTCCTCTCTACATCTTGTAGCAGTCCTTGTGGACCAGTATTTCTATCTCAGACTATTCTAACCTCTATTTGTTGGATTTGTTTTTATTCTAGATTTTGATAAAGTTACATCTATATTGACCATTTTCAAGGACCTGGATCAACCCATTGGATGCTTCACTCAGTTCCAGCATACCACCCCCAAAATGGGATCCTGTAGGATAATTCAGCTCTGCATCTATTCTCAGCAGGAAGTAGTTTCAGAAGATGAGACCATCATCCTTGCCCCTAATGGACATTAGGCCCCATTGATTTGGAAGGAACTGGAACTAATTAATAAATGGACACCAAATTTTGAATGGGTTCCCTGTTACAATGCATTTAGGACTTAGGATGAATTTTTTGAGTAAATGTTGCTGAAAGAGGATGCACCGTTAACAATTCAGTTTGGTGCTTGTCAAATTATAGAATGTATCTGCATTATTTAATTGAATACAATATTCCCTTCAGAACATGTAATTATCTGAGGGGTCTTTAAATAAGTACCACAGCATAAAACCCCTACTGTAATAGTGTGTTATTTTTAGGAACTTTAATTCACTTTCAAGCTTTATATGTGAGATGGCTACTTGACCCCTGTAGCTCCATCTGCTCCCCTTCTGATGATTCTTTAGCCAAAACAAAAGTGGAGATAAGGGACCAGAAAAGTTGTTTTCCCAGATGAGAGGATCCTTATCCCAAAAGCACTTGAAAGAGTGGGCAAAACACTTTCACCAGACAACTCATCAGCTCTGCTGATTAGATTAGAATTGATTAGATTGAAGAGACAGCAGCCAGGGGAAAGGTGGGAGATGGACTTACTAGTACTCCCTGCCCCTTTCCAGCCTCCCTCAGTCCCTGTTCCCACTCATTTGTCCAGGATCCTCAAACCTTTACCACTTTCTTTCCCTTCATTTCACACCTGCCCTTAGCTTGCTCTCAGGTGTTCACTGTGCCATAAATACCTCCAGGCCAGACTTTGGGTCTCAGTGTTGGCTTTGCATGGACACTAAGCCTCCCTATTATTTAGGAATAGCCCTGCCTGAGGAGGATGCCATCTCTTTGATTCCTGACTCTTGTTCCTGGGATCAGCTCATCTTGACCTTGGGAAATATCCAGGGTTCTGATAACTGCCTGGTGTCATCCTCTTTACCTGATTCCTCTCCCTATGTCTCAATCTGCAACTGTGAAGACTATAGCTACCTCTTCATCTGGGTCCCTGTGCTTCTTTGCCTCTTGGTTGGGAGCTTGGTTAGCCTGTCTCAATGGTCTCACTAAATGTGTGTTGGCTCAGGCCTTTCTGTTACACCAAGACCTTTTGTGCATTCTAGTCTCTGTCTTTCTTCGAAACTCACTACTCCCTGGAAAAGAAGCATGGGAGTTCCCACTGACTCATCAGCTCAAGAAGGACGCTGTCCCAGTTCTCATCCACATTTTGGTGGGGTTGGACCTGCTGAACTCTGCTGCTATTGGTACTATGGCCCTCATCCGCAGTGAAATGAGTTCTTGTGAGTTAAGTGCACTGGTGGATCTTGACTGAGGCTATCTAGAACACTCTAATTTCCTTGGGTTTGAGAGGCAGGTAAAATTACTGTTCCTTAAAGCATCTATACTGCTCTGGGAAGAGACGTGTTATTTTCATGCTAACAACTCTGGGATCATCAGGGAGAGCCTGGCTTTTGTCCATAAGAATCTTGAATACACATCAGTGGAGCAGGGTCAGGAGATGATCTGGTACCAGTCCCTTTTTAATTCCTCCACATGGCTAACCACTTTGATCTCATCTCTTGTGCTACCACTGTTTCTCCTTCTCCTTGCCCTCAATATAGGTCTCTGCATCTTTTCTAGTCTTGTTAGAGCTATCCGGTCTCAGGCTGAATCAATGAAAATTATGGTACTGCCACTTCTAAATTATTTGGAGGATGATGTTGATTCAATTATTTGAATTCCCCTAAAAAGAACGAGGAAATGATAAAACCTGGATTATAGACCATAGCACCAACCCCTCCAGGAATATTGGGTTTGAGTACTTAAAATGACCCAGCAATCCTAAACCCTTTTTTACACACCTAAAAAGACCCTTGTCTCCTTTTCTGTCAAAACCATCCTTGGCATAAGAATGGCAATGGAAATCTCATGCAAGACCACTGTCTCCCTGTCCTGGTCTTTGATGTATTTCCTTAATAACAGTTGCAAAGATGTCAGATAAGGAAGCAGACTAACCTGTTTTCTGGTCTCTGTCAACCCTATAAAAAGCCCCATGTTCTTTTTGTTCACCACCACATGCTCTGGATGCTAATTCTGTGTGGTCAGTCGACATAAATAAATTATCTGATTAAAAATTAATATTTCTCAACTCTTCTCTATATCTTGGTATAACACTACTTCCTTCACTTAGAATCAGTTCATGTAAGTCTCAAAAGGAGGACTTTTCAAAGCTGAATTATGGGATTTGGTCTTTATCCTATAGAAACTGCTGCAGATTTGTGAGCAGAAAGTGAATAATCTAGGTTTTATGGATGTTGGCTTAATGACTGGTCTCTGGGAGTTTTTGCTCATTCAATTCCCATTTAAATCCCTTTTTTATCCTTTTCCATTTTCCAAGATGTAATGTCTTTTCCCTTTCCCTCCCATCACTACAGGGAATTCTTTGAAATCCCTGGCCCATAAATACTATCATAAGAGGTAGTACAGTAGGACAGACAATAGAACTGAGCTTTGGGAGTAAGAAGTAGCTGCTACCAATAACTTTGAGGAAGGCACCAACCTGTCTTCCACACCACTGTTTCCTGAAGCTAACAGGAAGACTGGGAGGAGCAGGAGCAATTTTCATTGATGATATTTAGTGGTTGGCTCTAATCATGTGGCACATGCAGAATGTGACAGTCCTTAGCAGACGGATAGGTGATGGATAGAATAGCCTCATGGAACTTAAGTGCTCTGGAAAGATACATCTAGAGGGGTCCAGTGTCCATGGGCATCTCTCCTTGGGGTCTTCCTTGCTATGTGTATTCCCCTTCATTTGAACCTTATATAGCATACTGAATTGCAGAACTGTCCAAGTTCTGGAGCAGAAAGCCCCAAAAGGATTTTCTTGGCAACAACATTATAATACAAATAGAAAGAAGGCAGGACTTTTGGAGTCTTTCCCTTTCCCAAATCCAAATCAGAGGTTGAAAAAACTCAAAAAAGGAGAATTCCTGAGATCTTACATGACAGCAAATGATCAGTGCACTGTCTGGAGTTGGTCTAAGGGACCTAAGGTATAATGGAAGGAGCATAAGGCCTACAGGCCGGAGATTCAGGAGCAAACTTGAGTCTCCACTGCTTAAGCTTGGTAACTCCAGGTGGATCTCTTCCCTCATATGAACCAAATTTTCTCATCAGCAAAATGAACAAATATTTTCTATTTGTACCTCCTAACTCACAAGGTAATAGTGTGGGAAAGGCTTCCTGAGGGCAGGAACCAAACAATTCTTTCTGAGTTTCTTTGAGCTTCTCAGAGCTCAGAGTCTTTCCAGGCTGAGAGATTCCCCAAAATGAAAGGACTTGCTCCTCCTGCTTGGCCCCATAGTTGAGATGCATGGTACCAAGGATGTGCCTGACTTCTATCTGCTCCTAGTCACTGAATGTTTTTTCAGGAATCCTCCCAAGGAGGGTTTGTGTGGCCCTAGGAGGGAATGTAACCACACTGGTACCATGAGGAAGGGTAGCGGAGGCCATCAACTGAGATTGAAGCAGTGCCTGAAGTCATAAACATATAGAGGAACAGTGAAAACTAGGGGACAAGTCCTGACTCTAAATCTATTTCTTTCTTTCCCTATATGCATGCACATATGCCCAGAGAGAGAGAGAGAGAGAGAGAGAGAGAGAGAGAGAAAGATCCTTTCTCTTCCCTTCTCTGAATGCCCACAAATATACACATAGAGAACCTATTTCTCCCTTTCCCCATGAACATACTTATAGAGCACCACACAGCACAGCAGCAGCATCTGGGGCTCTAATCCCAGGTTTGTGTCAAGGTCTCTGCCTGGGCTCTAGCAGAGTGAGTCTGGCACAGTAGTATGTGCCTGAGTCCTCCTTTTGAAGCGGGCTCAAGGTCAGAGAGACAATTTTGTTCACATTGTCCCTCTCGATGGAAGCCCTGCCTTTAATTCTGGGGTTGTACTCTTTGTAATTGCCAGTATACCAGTTGATGCTGGCCACCAGCTCCCTGAGGCTCTCCGTTGAGCTCCAGTGCCAGGACATGGAATACTCCTTGAAGTTAAAGCCAGAGGCCTTGCAGGTCAGGGTCACAGACTGGCCTTCATGTGTGACTTTTCCTCCTGTCTCCACTAGCCGCACCTGGGCTTGGGAACCTGCAGAGGACATACCAAGGACAGTAAGCCCGACACAAAGCCTCCATGGGAAGGGGAGCTTAGGGAGTGTGGCAGAGAGAGCTGGATGCAAATTAGAAATTCTAATTCTAACCCAGGCTACCTGGGAAAAGTCAAGCAACTAGAAGAAGAAGCAGCTGAACTTCATAGCTCTTAACACCGCAGAAGAGAGGCAAGGGAGGAGATCGGGATAGAGGTATCTAGAAACTAACTAGAGCTGCAGCCCTATAGAGGAGAGGGAGGAAGAGGAGAGAAGCTGTGAGAACAGGATAGACACCTGGGAGAATGGAGAGGAACATGCCCAGGAGGTAGAGCCTGGCAAGAGTGGAGAGGGTCCTGGCAAACATGTTGCTGAGTCTGGCAGGATTCTCTAGGAAGGATGGAGTCTGCAACTGTGGTCCGGGGCTGACAATGTCTGTGTAGAAAGGAGTTCTGCCCAGAGGGAAGTGTTTTTAAGTAGGCAGCTGAAAGCAGTGTGGTCTGCCCATCCCCCTCCCTGGCCTAGGAGGGGGTGGGGCATGAAGCAAACAGATGTAAACTTGGGCAAAAGAAGGGAGTTCACCCAGAATAACTCTGCCTGCAGGTCTAACTTCTAGCCCTACTGGTGTTCAAAAAATTACCTTTGGTTTTGTTACAGGATCTGCAACAAGAATCCTGATGTGTGGGAATGCTGTGTTGAGAAGTTGAGAAGTTGGGAAGGGCCCCCAAGAGGTTGGGATCAGAGACTGGTGTCACAAGGTATCTCAAAAGAATTTGAAGGCTTGAACGCATGTTCAAATCAAAGGGCAAAGTTTATTGTAATTGTAACCCCAATTGAAACAGCAGAAGCCCAGAAGATTCAGCAAGGAACCTGGAGCAAGGAGACAAATTTATCCAGTTCATATTATTGATATGCTAATTTTATGACCCGGAGGTAGAACTGAGTGAGGGGTTGACTCTGGAATTTGGTTTTCACTGACCAGCAGATCTAGAACTCTCCTAAGGCCAGAAGACTTTAGAAACATTGACAGACATGATTGTTAGAACAATACATCCTAAGTATGTGGAAAGGTGAAGAATTTACAGATTAAGCACATATTGATCAGAGACTTAGTTAAAGTAGATCCAGACCTATAGGCCCCAGTCACGTGATTTTAGATAAAGCCTGGACTGCATTCCATTGTCCAAAGAAGGGATTACAGGCAGAAGCTGTATGTCACCTTGTCTACTGCATTCCACTGACCAAAAGGTTCATGTGACCAATCACAACATATAGAAGGTGGGATTTTGGAGGTTCTTTGTCTGAAATGTAAAAAAGCTGTAAATATTTTCAAGGGTGTGGCTCTCTCCTGCTGTGAATTTAGCTCACAGACCAGGATGGGGTCAGCTTCTCGAGATTCTAATAAATAATTCTGTTTTCTATGAGTGATCTCTGAGTACTCAAATTGGGTAGGTCTTTTTGTCCCAAACAGTTGGGGGCTCTCCGGGATGGGGTCTTTGGGGGAGATGGCTGTGCACCTGGACAGGCACCCACGGAGCAGTTTTCTCCATGGTCTCTGGCTCTGGGTGTTCAGCTTCCCTCCTCTTTTAGATAACGACCCGAAGGCACTGCAAGACTGAAAGATATTTACACATATAAACTTGAGGTAAGCAATCAGAACTCTGATTGGCTGGATCAAGGGAGACCCCAAGGGATTAGCCCTCCTAAATTTGTTTTTGTGTTGGGACTGCTTTAGACCCCAGTAAAAGGACTTCCTGAGAAGGGTCTCGGGTGGCCGTGGGGGCAGGGGGTGAGAGGGAGAAGGGGGGAAATAAGGAGGAGGGAGGACCTCTGCCAAAGACCTGGAGACTGGGTCCAGGGTGGTATAGAAGCAGTTCAAGAGTTTGTATCAGGACATTAGCTAGGGAATTCAAGAAAAATAGAGCCCTTCATCTGTCTGTGTGTATGTGTTTGTTTGCTTTGCATTTTTTGTTCTGTGTTAAAAGTTAGCAAGCTCGTAAGAGATAAGAATTCAGACTCTGTGTTGCAAGCTTAGAAAAATATCAGGCTGAATTGTTGGGAGTTCGAATTCATTCAGAGTAGTTCAGAATGTATTAGTCTTAAATCATGGAATATCTAAGCATTCTCTGTGAAGGCAGAGAAATGCACTAAATAGTCTTGGAAGTTTAGAAAAGCTCCCTTTGGATTCTGGGAGGAAAGAATGTTCAAGGTGAAATAAACTTCTCCCAGGGGAGTCCTGGGAAAAGTCCCTAATCTGTTTTGTTAACTTAAAAGCTCTGTTAAATTTTAAGAACAATGATTAAGAAATTTGGGAATTGGTTCTCTTAATGTTAATATAAAATTTGCTTGTGATTTTAAACTTTTTAACCTCATGTACTAATTGGCACCGGGCTTGTACACAATAGCAGGCAACTGGTCAGCGGGTGTTCTGTTTGTCAGAGGATGAATAGGGCGGCCCAATGACAAATCCAAAAAGGAAGAGGGCCCCCTTGTATCAGACCTTTCGAAAGCCTTCAGGTGGACTTTCCCGAGCTGCCATCAGTGGAATGTCTCAAATATCTGTTGGTCATAGTGAACCATCTGTCTACTACAAACTATCTGCTTTCTCCAGCAGACAGTTAAAAGAATTGGAATCCCAGCTTGTTTCACCTCATCAATTAATGCAGAGCTTTTCTTTTCTCTTCTCAAGATGTAGTATCATTTAGTATTTGTGACTTGGGTAGGAATCAGTAGATCCAGTATCTCTTGCCTAGGTTCTACTAGAATCTCCTGGGGTTTAATACCTATCATTTTACAAAAGACAGTCTCTTGGTTATTTTAATTGTCTAGCATTGTCTAGCCCCTAGGCACAGGGGATAAAAATGCTAATTGGAACTAATAAGATGAGTTCTAGTACTGTCTTAGATACTTACTAGTTATATGACCATGGCCAAATCATTTAACCTTTCTCAGACTATTTCCTCATCTGTAAGATGGGGATGCTACTCTTAGTACTTACCTCACAAGGTTGCTACAGGGATCATATTAAATGATATATGTGGGGTATCATATAAAGTAATTTAACACTAAAAAATGCTTCACAAGCCTTCAAACACTAGGTGAATGATGGTGATGATGATGATGATAATGGTGATGATGATAATGTAATAATCAATTAAAGTTGGTAGGCTACCACCACTAGGATTCAGATAAATGGCCAGTGTCTAATTATCACATAAATGCTAGCTATGGCTTCTAATGGTGATGATTCTCCCAAACCATGCTAATTGTCTGGGAGTCCTAACCCACTTCTCCATCCACTTTATACATTCCTTGGATTAGATCTCTTTGAGAAATTATAATCCGGACTAGTTGATCAATGGAATAGGTTAGGTTCAAAGGACAAAGCAGCCAATAACTTTAACAATCTAGTGTTTGACAAACCCAAAGACCCCAGTTTTGGGGATAAGAATGCATTATTTGACAAAAATTGCTGGGAAAATTGGAAATTAGTATGGCAAAAACTAGGCATTGACCCACACTTAACACAATACACCAAGATAAGGTCAAAATGGGTTCATGACCTAGGCATAAAGAATGAGATTATAAATAAATTGGAAGAACATAGGATAGTTTACCTCTCAGACCTGTGGAAGAGGAAGAAATTTATGACCAAAGAAGAACTAGAGATCACTATTGACCACAAAATAGAAAATTTTAATTATATCAAATTGAAAAGTTTTTTTGTACAAACAAAACCAGTGCAGACAAGATTAGAAGAGAAACAATACACTGGGAAAACCTTTTTACAGTCTAAGGTTCTGATAAAGGCCTCATTTCCAAAATATATAGGGAATTGACTCTAATTTATAAGAAATCAAGCCATTCTGCAATTGATAAATGGTCAAAGGATATGAACAGACAATTCTCAGATGAAGAAATTAAAACTATTTATAGCCATATGAAAATATGCTCCAAATCATTAATAATCAGAGAAATGCAAATTAAGACAACTCTGAGATACCACTACACACCTGTCAGATTGGCTAGAATGACATGGAAAGATAATGCAGAATGTTGGAGAGGATGTGGGAAAACAGGGACAGTGATACAAATATCACTGGTGGAATTGTGAACACATCCAGCCATTCTGGAGAGCAATTTGGAACTATGCTCAAAAAGTTATCAAACTGTGCATACCCTTTGATCCAGCAGTGTTTCTACTGGGCTTATACCCCAAAGAGATACTAAAGAAGGGAAAGGGACCTGTATGTGCCAAAATGTTTGTGGCAGCCCTGTTTGTAGCGGCTAGAAAAATGAGTGGATGCCCATCAATTGGAGAATGGTTGAGTAAATTGTGGTATATGAATGTTATGGAATATTATTGTTCTGTAAGAAATGACCAGCAGGATGAATACAGAGAGGACTGGCAAGACTTACATGAACTGATGCTAAGTGAAATGAGCAGAACCAGGAGATCATTATATACCTCAACAACGATACTGTTTGAGGATGTATTCTGATGGAAGTGAATCTCTTCGACAAAGAGATCTAACTCAGTTTCAATTGATCAAGGATGGACAGAAGCAGCTACACTCAAAGAAAGGACACTGGGAAATGAATATAAACTACTTGCATTTTTGTTTTTCTTCCCGGGTTATTTATACCTTCTGAATCCAATTTTCCCTGTGCAACAAGAGAACTATTTGGTTCTGCACACATATATTGTATCTAGGATATACTGTAACCTATTTTATATGTATAGGACTGCTTGCCATCTGGGGGAGGGGGTGGAGGGAGGGAGGGGAAAAATCGGAACAGAAGTGAATGCAAGGGATAATGCTGTAAAAAATTACCCTGGCATGGGTTCTGTCAATAAAAAGTTATTTTTAAAAAATAAAATTTAAAAAAAAGAGAGAGAAATTATAATTCATGGTCCTTGTATCCAATAGTCTAGGTAATATCTATTTCCTATGTCCCCATCCTATTTCACCACTACCCTAGGATAGGACTTAACAGGAATAGTAGGGCCAAGGTCCAGGGAAATTGGGGAATATTGGCTCTTACACTATGAACCATGCTTTTCCCTCAAGCTCATTAAGTCTGAATAAAAGAATTTGGAGAAGGTGGAATGGGAACATTTGGCTCTTTCTCTTTCTGCCCTGAGCCACTAGAACCTCTGCACCAAGGTGCTAAATGTCTTTCTATCCATTTCTTCCTTAGGATAAAAAGCAACATTCATTTATTAAAGATCCCCTACACATTAGGAACCAAGCTAAAGCACTTTATGACTATTATCTCCTTTGATCCTCTTGATAACCCCAAATAGAATTTGAGCGCAGGTCTTTCTGCCTCTCAGCCCAGAGCTCTATCCATTGCTTCATCTAACTGCTTCTAAGGAGCCTCAGGTTTTAAAAGCTACATACATCTCTAGTTCCCATATGACAGGATCTCTTTTACTCATGCCTTGACAAAGAGTCCTTTTGCCCCAGATCACATCATCTTAAGGGCTCAATGCCCTAAATCTGCCTGAGCTCAGTTCCTTAGGTTCATGAGCACCAGATATTAAATCTCCCCAAGCATGTAGGGGCAGATGGAACTTCCAAATCATTTCAGCCATGCTAAGTTGGCTACATGGAGTTGTTGGAATCCTTTCAGAAATTCTTTTGGGAGAACAGCCCACATCAGGGAGATCAGTTTACTGGCCTTGTTTAGATTCCTTGGGAAATCTCCCTTTGGGGACCATTGTACCTGCAATGATCTATCTACCCACTGGAATAGGAGGGCATTTCCTTGCTGTCCCACTTAGGTAATTCACTGAACTTACAGTGGCCTCAAGGGGTTAGGGTTCAGGCCTCTCAGGTTTCTTCCCATTCACTTAAAGAAAAGAAGTTGCCAAAGGTCTGTATCTATACTATAAAAGGGAGCATTCAGGCTTTCAATCCAGTGTGTTTGTGAGGAATTTTCATTCAGTTAGTCAAGAAGCATTTATTAAACATTAGACTATAAGCCTGAAATTATCCTAAGCACCGAAGGGAAAGGCCAAAAAACAGTCTCTGTCCCCAAGGACCTCACATCCTCATAAGGAAGACAATAGGCAAAAAACTTTATTTTACCATATTATATATAATAATATACAGCAATATCAGGCTATATTCTACTTGACCCCAAGTAGAAACAGAGAGGATGAGGCTTGATTCAATTGGATGTTACAGTGCAGGGCTTGGAGTCCAGAATTTGTGAGTTCAAATCTGCCTTTAGACCTGGTCAAGTCACTTAACAGCTATCTGCCTCAGTTTCCTCATCTGTAAAATGGGGGTGACAATAGCATCTATCTTGAGGTTGCAATATTTGTAAAGAGCTTAGCAGAGTGCCTGGTGCAGAAGTATCATATAAATGTTAATTGTTATTATTCCTTCAGAGATGAGAAATTTAAAAAGAAAGAGAGAGAAATTATAATTCATGGTCCTTGTATCCAATAGTCTAGGTAATATCTATTTCCTATGTCCCCATCCTATTTCACCACTACCCTAGGATAGGACTTAACAGGAATAGTAGGGCCAAAGTCCAGGCAAATTGGGGAATATTGGCTCCTACACTATGAACCATGCTTTTCCCTCAAGCTCATTAAGTCTGAATAAAAGAATTTGGAGAAGGTGGAATGAGAACATTTGGCTCTTTCTCTTTCTGCCCTGAGCCACTAGAACCTCTGCACCAAGGTGCTAAATGTCTTTCTATCCATTTCTTCCTTAGGATAAAAAGCAACATTCATTTATTAAAGATCCCCTACACATTAGGAACCAAGCTAAAGCACTTTATGACTATTATCTCCTTTGATCCTCTTGATAACCCCAAATAGAATTTGAGCGCAGGTTTTTCTGCCTCTCAGCCCAGAGCTCTATCCATTGCTTCATCTAACTGCTTCTAAGGAGCCTCAGGTTTTAAAAGCTACATACATCTCTAGTTCCCATATGACAGGATCTCTTTTACTCATGCCTTGACAAAGAGTCCTTTTGCCCCAGATCACATCATCTTAAGGGCTTGATGCCCTAAATCTTCCTGAGCTCAGTTCCTTAGGTTCATGAGCACCAGATATTAAATCTCCCCAAGCATGTAGGGGCAGATGGAACTTCCAAATTATTTCAGCCATGCTAAGTTGGCTACATGGAGTTGTTGGAATTCTTTCAGAAATTCTTTTGGGAGAACAGCCCAAATCAGGGAGATCAGTTTACTAGCCTGGTTTAGATTCCTTGGGAAATCTCCCTTTGGGGACCATTGTACCTGCAATGATCTATCTACCCACTGGAATAGGAGGGCATTTCCTTGCTGTCCCACTTAGGTAATTCACTGAACTTACAGTGGCCTCAAGGGGTTAGGGTTCAGGCCTCTCAGGTTTCTTCCCATTCACTTAAAGAAAAGAAGTTGCCAAAGGTCTGTATCTATACTATAAAGGGGAGCATTCAGGCTTTCAATCCAGTGTGTTTGTGAGGAATTTTCATTCAGTCAGTCAAGAAGCATTTATTAAACATTAGACTATAAGCCTGAAATTATCCTAAGCACCAAAGGGAAAGGCCAAAAAACAGTCTCTGTCCCCAAGGACCTCACATCCTCATAAGGAAGACAACAGGCAAAAAACTTTATTTTACCATATTATATATAATAATATACAGCAATATCAGGCTATATTCTACTTGACCCCAAGTAGAAACAGAGAGGATGAGGCTTGATTCAATTGGATGTTACAGTGCAGGGCTTGGAGTCCAGAATTTGTGAGTTCAAATCTGCCTTTAGACCTGTTCAAGTCACTTAACAGCTATCTACCTCAGTTTCCTCATCTGTAAAATGGGGGTGACAATAGCATCTACCTTGAGGTTGCAATATTTGTAAAGAGCTTAGCAGAGTGCCTGGCACAGAAGTATCATATAAATGTTAATTGTTATTATTCCTTCAGAGATGAGAAATTGAATAAGAGCCAGTAGAGTGATTCTTATACTCTTCGGGAGGGCCCTCCCTATCAGTTTAACCAAAGGCCTGGGACAGGTCAGCATTCCTTCTGGACTCTAGCAAGCTTTGTCCTACCTCCTATCTAACTACCTAACAATTCCTTAGGTATTCCAAGCTTCAATAATTAGGGGAAGGTTAATTTTTGTATTCCACAAGCAGAGTTGGGAAGGAAAGGAATATAAAAGGCACAGGGTTTGGTGAGAGAATAGCATGTGGGCTTCAGCTTACCTGGGCCAAGAATTTTGAGAAAAACTTTGAATGCACTGGGTCATGAATGAATGGCATAAGGAGAGGAGCAGAGGAGGGGAACATGACTCAGAATACAGGCAGGAAACATGAACAAGCTGTTGGCATGTCCATGTGCCCAGCATCTCATTTCCTGCCCTCATTGTCATTTCCAGCAGCTCACACCCTTCAAAGCAGCATGGCACCCTCATCACAGTAGGTTGATATCCACACTGAAGTTTTGCAGGTTTCTCCCCTGATAAACTTCAGATGATTGTTTTTTTGGTTTTGTTTTGTTTTTTTTTTTTTTTTGACAGAGCTCAGGGAAGGTAGTGTGTCAGTTTTGTGACCCCCAACTCTTCTGGCATTATTTCATTCAATGAACTTTGAATACTTCTTTGTTCACATGTAGGGTTTTGTTCTTTTCTGTTGTTTGGTTTTTTCCTCACACTTGGGATCTGTGGACAAGCCCATTGTCTTCAAAACTATGTCCCAACACTGTCTCATTCTGAAACTTCCTTTAGCACCTAAAGCCTCCTTACCCTAAAGCATCCTAATGTGCCTGCAGTCTCTTCAACCAGGAATATGTTTCTGTGGGGCTCACTCTTTTCCATTGGTGAATTCCCCCTAGACTCTTCATTTTGTGGAGGAACTCAGGCTGTCCTTTATTCTCCTTTTAGCTTGATTCTTGGCTCTTGTACTTCAAAACTATGCCCTTGGATGTCTTCATCTTTTCTCCTTTTATTCTTTTTTGTGTGTTCTCTTCTCCCATTCATATGGAAACTCTTTTTACTTTGCCTATATTTGTATCTCCAGAGCTTAGTATAGTTCCCAGCACATAATAATCACTTAATAAATGTTTATTTCTTCCCTTCCAAGGGAATATCATCATTTGAGGCTGAGCTCAATTCTAGGACTCCCAAATTGTTTCCTTGTTCTCTTCTCCAACAGCCTGAGGAATTGTCTTTTGCAATCTCATTCTTGGCCATCTGTCCTTGTCTCCCACTTCAGTTTCTCCAGCCTGGACCCATTTGGCTTCCTAGGTTCCTTCTAGGAGTATGTACTCTCTGGGCCCTTCTGGTTCCTCTCTTACCAGGGAAACAATGGTACACACAGCATTAACACTGGATTTTTGAAGGTGCATAGAACTCAGATTAGATTTAACTCCATTTCAGAGGAAATATAAGCTCTGTTGTCTCCTAAAGCGTCCTTATACTCCAAAAGCCTTGGGTAAGGGAGAGGACATAGGTAGCATTTGGGGCTCAATCTTTCACCAGGAAGTCTCTCCCTACACTTGACCCACATCCATCCTGATGGAAATTAAGACTCCTCTCCCATGTTATTCCTTCCTCAACTATAAGATTGAATAAAAGATAGTGATCTCCTGACCTACATGAAGTGATGCAAAGTGAAATGAGCAGAACCAGGAGATCATTATACATGGCAATAAGACTATATGATGATCAATTCTGACAGATGTGGCTTTTCTCAACATTGAGATGATTCAAACCAGTTCCACTTGTGCAGTGATGAAGAGAACTATCTACACCCAGAAAGAGAACCATGGGAACAGAGTATGGAACACAACATAGAATTCTCACTTTCTCGGTTGTGATTTGCATGCATTTTGGGTTTTTTTCCTCAGTTTTTCTTTTTCTTCCTTCTTGACCTGATTTTCTTACACAACAAGATCCCACTATACAAATATGTATACACATATTGGATCAAACCTGTATTTCAACATATTTAACATGTATTGAACTATCTGCCAGATAGGGGAGGTGGGGTGAAGGAGAAAATTTGCAACAAAAGGTTATGCAAGGGTCAGTGTTGGAAAAATTACTCATGCATATGCTTTGTAAATAAAAAGCTTTAATAAAAAAAGGGGAGTGGGGATAGTGATCTTCCCTGGGACACAGTAAGAGAAGGTAGGCACTGGAAGGTGAGGAGACTGGATTTCTTCCCTAAAGGTCCTCAACTGTCAAAGCCTACTTTCTGCCACTGGATATGGCTCCAAGCAGCCCACATGGCCATAATCTCATGGATATGAAACAGAGATTTCAACCCTAGTATATATTCCCAAAATAAGCCTCATATATGGAAAAGATAGTAGGGGGAAGTGTTGCTGCTGCCCAAACTATGGAAACTTGGGAAACTTGGCCTATGAATATGTGGCCCCATACAAACTCCTCCCACTTCCAATTTCATATCCTGACATCCAAAGAAAGGAATACCCTATTTCAGGGGACAAAGACTGAAGATACACTATTCTGAATCTCAGACAGAAATGAATATGACTGGAGTCAATAGGATCATTCTGGGGCTCAAATGGTCAAATGCTATCTCCTAGAACTTTATTCCCCAGGCTTCTGGAGAAGCAAAGATCAGAAATCAAAACTCATCTAGAAACAGCTTATCATCCTTTCACTCCCCTTTTATACTCATAGAAGGAACACCACAGAGATGAAAAGAATAATGGGCAAGAGAGAAGATTTGAAAAATAAAGAAGAATCTAAGAGAATAGAGAAAATAAAGGCAGAGAAGAGACTGAGGGAAAAAAAAGAGGCTGAGTATGGATGGGGTTTGTAGAGGACAGATGGATAGAAATATAAGGGAACAAATAACAGGCAAGAATTATGGGATAACTTCATGAG
The DNA here is from genome assembly GCF_016432865.1 of Antechinus flavipes. Classification (NCBI taxonomy): domain Eukaryota; kingdom Metazoa; phylum Chordata; class Mammalia; order Dasyuromorphia; family Dasyuridae; genus Antechinus; species Antechinus flavipes. The sequence goes on from NC_067398.1 coordinate 651,894,377, forward strand.
ATGGAAGAAAGATCAAAAGATCAAGACTATGTTGGTGAACAGAATGTTGATGGCCAGGATCTTCATCAATAGTAGTCTTAAGTCCAGCAGTCTGAGAGCACCTGACTCCCTTGCTCAGATCCTGGTTCCCCTGATAAAAGAGAGAAATGTCAGGGTCTGGGGGAAAAGATATCTTTGTGCTTAATTAAGAATCAATTATGAGTCTTACTGTGTGAGTAAAGCTTCCTCTAGAGAAACGAATATAACACACTTGTTAGGTATTCATAAACACATTACCCAGCATGGCAAAACATGGTATGCTTTAACTGTTGGTTTTTATTATATGTATCCTTACTTTTTAGCTATCAAACACACTGAATCAAGAGAAATCTCAGAATCTGAGCCCAGGGGAAATCATACCCTAAACAATGGCTTCTCCCAGGCCTGAGCACTGAATTACCACACAAATTGAGCTTGAAGCTACCAAATATTTTGATCACAAGGTTATTCAATCTTTTGTCCTGGGCTATCACAAACACTGAACATGTTTATTATACCTTTTTCCCTTGATGATCATGCATTTCAATTGCTGGTATATTATATATCCTCAGCTTGAGACTATGACTTACTCTAAAATTTGTCTCATTCTTTTTCTAAGTTATTACAGGTTCTAAACCTTGGCTTTCTTCATTTCTTCATTATTTCATTCATTTGAGTTGGTTGAACTCATATTTATTAAAATGTACAAAAATGCTATAGTAAGTGCTGAAGGAGATACAAAGTTTTGGTGATACATAGTTACCTGCCTTCATAAAGCTAACAGACATAAGATAAAAACAAAGATGACAATAATATACAATGTTATATATTACAGAGTTGCAAAACAAACTTCTATCTCAAGTCTATCAGTGCAGGCTAATAAGGGCTTCAAGAAAGGATTAATGGGCGTCAGCTAGGTGGTACAGTGGATAGGGCACCAGTCCTGAAGTCAAGAGGGCCTGAGTTCAAATTTGACCCTGACTTTAGACACTAAACACTTTCTAGCTGTGTGACCCTGGGCAAGTCACTTAACCCCAATTGCCTCAGCAAAAAAGAAAAAGAAAAAAAGAAAGGATTAAATGGACAAAGTAAAATTTGAGTTTGATCTAAAAGGATGGGCAAGAGTTCAAAAAACCAAGAGAGGAACATTGAGAGGTTATTGAAGTCGTATGGAAAAACCTGAGGAAATGCAAAGAAATCAAAAGGGATAAAAATATGCTCAGTGGGCCATGAATGAACCAGACTGATGAGAGATTATTAGAGTATACAGAGGAGAGTAAAGTGAGATCAGGGTAGCCTCAGATGATGGAGGGCTTTGACTGTCAAGCAACAGAGTTTGGACCTTATATGGAAGACCAAAGGAAGCCACTAATGATTTCTGAACAGACAAGTGAAATGACTGTACACACACACACATACACAATCATATATATATACATATATGTGTGTGTGTAGATGATCTTCCATATGTATGAAAGATTATGTTGATGATTGTATTGTGAAATGGAGAAGAGAGCATAGTTAAGAACACATATGTGGGAAATATTTCAACAATCCAGGAAAATTATGATTAGGGTTTTTACTAGCAGTATGACAATAAGAATAAAGAGATGTAGACAAGAATTAAAATGTAGAAGCAGAATTGGCAAGACTTTTGGACTAGATATAAGGTGAAGAGAGTTGAAGAATCAACAATCACACCAAGGATACAACATAGGAGAAGGGGTAAGCTGAAGGGCAGTAGAACAAGGAGAAATATTGCCAAAAATAGGGAGAAAGAAAATAAGCTTCATTTTAGACTTGTTCAATTTGAGGGACCTGTGGGTTATCCAGGTAGATGTATTCTAAAGGAATTTGGAGATATGGTTATGAGGACTCATAAAAAAGGTAAAGGTCTAGAAAGAAAGATTGGTGTCACCAACAGAGACTTAATAATGAAGTTAGAGGAATGAACAAGATTAGCAAAGGAAAGAGAATCAAGAGAATAGAATAAAGTCTAGGGCTGGCTCATGAGGAGTATCCAAACTAAAGAGGATCCAGAGAGGAAAATAGAGAAGGAGCAGTTAGAAAGGGCAGTGAAAAATAAAAATGATGTATTATCACTGGAGGTCAGTGGAAGAGAAGTTGTTCAGTTATAGATAACAATCTCTAAAAAATTACAGAGAGGTCAAAGACAATGGAGACTCAATTTCTGATTAGAAAGTCACTGAGAGAGCTCCCAGAGCTGAGGAGAGGAGTATAGAAGACAGATGTGAAGAGTTTGGAGAGAAAATGATTAGAGAGTGAAGGTAACTCATAGAATTTTAGCAGTGGAGAGAAGAATGCTTCATAGAAGCAGGTGAGCAATTAAGTTCAAGAGGTTTAGAAAGGCCCAAATTTATCATTAGAAGAAAAAAAAAAGGAGCTAAGAGTAAAGGAGACATGGGGATAGAGCAAAGTCCTGGAGGAGGCATGAGGAGATGGGCTTAATGTCAGAGACAGCACTAGGAACTCCTCACACGCAGCATCATGAATTAGAGAAAGTGTGAGACTTAATCAAGAAAGACTATTATTAAGCCTTTTGTTTGGGTCTCCTTACTCCAGGTTTTTCACCACTCAAGCTTATTCTCAACAACCACCAAAATGACTTTCCTGAAATGAGGAGCCAACATCAGGTTAGAATCCAGCCGTTAGGAAAGGGACCCACATGTGCAAAAATGTTGATGGCAGCCCTTTTTCCATTGGAAAGAAATTGGAAATTGAGTGGATGCCCATCAGTGGAGAATAGCTGAATAAGTTATGGTATATGAATGTTATGGAATATTATTGTTCTGTAAGAAACAATAAGCAGGATGATTTCAGAGAGACCTGGAGAGACTGACATGAACTGATGCTGAGTGAAATGAGCAGAACCAGAAGATCATTGTACACAAGAACAACAGGATTATATGATGATCAATTCTGATGGACATGTCTCTCTTCAAAAATGAGATGATTCAGACCAGTTCCAATGGTCTTATGATAAAGAGAACCATCTGCAACCAGAGAGAGAACTGTGGGAACCGAGTGTGGATCACAAAACAATATTTTCACTTTTTGTTGTTGTTTGCATTCTCATTTTTTTCTTTTTTGATCTTATTTTTCTGTGCAGCAAGATATTTGTGAAAATATGTATAGAAGAATTGCACATATTTACTATATATTGGATTACTTGCTGTGTAGGGCCTGGGGTGGGGGGAAGAGAGGGAAAAAATTTGGAACACAAGGTTTTGTGAGGGTGAATATTGAAAATTATATCAGAGAGTAGCCTAAACTAATGAAGTGTCCAAGGGCACACAGCCAGTATATGTTAGGAGTGGAATTGAAACTTAGATTTTCCTAACTTGAAGGTGCACTTTATATCCATTATATTGACAAATGAAGAGTTGAATAAACATAAATTCGGAGTGAGGTTGCAACTGAAATGCTATAGCATAAATCTGTAATGAATGAAGTTAATTCAGGTTTGAGATTTTCTCCATTGAGACTCAATATTTCAAAACTAGAAGCAAAGAAAGGAGATATGTGAGCCACTGAGGGATGAAGAGCAGCTGAGAAGGCCAGGGAGAATAGAAATGAGTTACTCCCCATCCTGAGCGCTGGACTGGCACATTCCCTTGATTTTGGATCTTCACATACTCTGAAGGTCTAGGCCATCACTTCCTCCAGTTCCTCAGCCATTACTCACACTGAGCCATTCTGCATACTCTGAACCCGGAACTATCTAGCACATTCTGTGTTTGGTCATATTCTTAGAATGGGAGACATGGAGATTAATATACTGGTCAAATTGTTTCCCTTTTGATCATGCTGATCAAGTTCAATCTCTTTATCTCTGCCTCTTCACCTTTCACCTTTAACCCTCCTGTGAGTTCCTGGTCATGGCAAGTTGGTTTTAGCTGAGGGATGATCCCAGTATCTGAAAACAGAAAGATATAATCAGCCACAGCTTTGGGATTCAGTGAGGCCAGGACTTTCTTCTTCAGCCCAGGACATCCTTCAATAAGTCAGAAATCCCTTCATCAGCCAAGCTCCTCCCTCATCTATCTCAGGAATTCATCCCCTATTTATGGATTCCCTAGTCAAACACATACACACACACACACACACACACACACACGCACACACACACGCACACACATACACACATACTCCCAATCAGGAAATTGGAAATAGTCCTTTTTAACTCACTCCAGGCTCCTATTCCCTAACCAAGTACCTCTTTTTTCCCTCTATAGAATTTTCTTGGTCCTATCCTTGTTTCTATCCCTCAGTAAACTGGAAAACATTTCCAAAGCACAAGCTGTCCCTTCTTGGTATCCGCTCCCATCCCCAGGCAGGGACTGCTCATACCTGGCTGGTGGGACACAAGAGTCTCTTTCCCAAGGTGCTGCACTAAGCAGGTTATTGAATCATTTTCACCAACCCTGCCAATCTGGATGGCACTGTAGGTGCCATGGGCTGTGAGAGTCACAGTGAGGGCCTGGGCTGAGACTGAGACCTGAGACACATGTTGTTCCTTGGGATAGAAGTCACTGACCAAGCAGGCTACAGTATCCTGACTCCTCACCAGGAACACACAAGATGACAGAGGAGCCCAAGGTCCTACAATCAAACCATGACTTCCTGTCATTCAGCTGGTCCATACAAAGCATCCTTCAAGCTTGCAACTCAGCTCCACATGTGGCAAGGCACATATGTGACCAAATAACAGCAAAAAGCAAACCTCACCCACTTCCTGGCCCCCTCTCAGCTCTAGCCTGGCCCCTTGTGTGGGGGAGCAAACACATGAAACCAAGTTAACTGTGAAAAACAAACCTCACCCTTATTTCCCAGCCCTCTCTCACCTGAACTCCATGCGTGGGAAGTGAATTCATGTGAACAAATAACTGTAAAAAGTAGACCTCAGCCCCAGCTTCCTGGCCCTTGCCTAAAGCTGGCTCTCAAAACCTCAGTTCACATGCCTGTGCTAACCCCAGCCCACAGCCCCTTTTCTCTCTCCCAACTTCCCCCCATCCCAGTCGTAGCTTCCACTGTGGCTAACAGTTGTCTGGACTTCATAGCTGCGTGTCCCAAGTCCATTAGCCTTATTATGACAAGAACTCAAAGTCCTTCAATCATTTACCACAGTCTAGTCCCAGGAATTACTACCCAGAGTGGATGCACTAGGTGTGCATGTTCACACAGCACTCTGATACAGAAATGAAGGCTCTCAGGTCTAGCACCAGCAACTATGTGACCTACAACCAGTCCTAGTCTCACAAGGTCTCTTTCCCTATAGCAGAGACAGAGGAAATACTCACCAGGGTCCACAGTCACATTTGTCCCAGAACCAAAGATCAGCTTGTCTGTATCACTTCCATCACCCACTCTCCTTGTGCAAGGATAGTAGCCCGAGTCTCTGAGGCTAAGTTTCTTAACCTAGAGAAAAATCTGACTGCTGGTATCCTCCCAGCTAGAGGTGATGTAACTATCTCTGGCTTCTAAAAATGCATTGTCAAGGTTGGTCAGCCACAATAGGGCACATCCAGGGGCCCAAAAGTATCAGCCCAGTCAACTGTATTCAACTGAAATCCAGATACTTGGCACTTGAGGCTCAGCATCATTCTTATCAGAGGTAGGCCTCTCCCTGACTCAGTAGTGTCTCATCTCCTTTACAGCAAAAAAGTGATAGAGGCAGAATAACAAGGGACCCAATCCTCCTCCTAGAAGTGAAGATCTTGAGTTCTTAAGTACTTAAATGTCATTCTATCCTAGACCCTTCTCTCTTCCCCCAGGATTTTAGATACCAAAGTTAGAGCTCTTTTCTCTTTAGGTATATCATAGTGGGGGAAAATGGAGGACATGAGTCCCAGAGGCAAAGGAAAAGACAAACATAGTTATTGACAAGGTTCAGGGACTAGTCCTAGAGTTGAGTAGAAGGGAGCTCCCAATGTCCAACAGGTTTGGGGAATTTCTTGGCATTGAAAGGTAAAGTTCCTAAGATCAAGAGAGGAAAAAATCAGTGCTCTTGGATTCTTAAGTTGGAATTCAGTGGTTTGGGGGTTAGTTAATGTTGATGGATTATGGAGTGATACTTTTGATATATCCTAGCATTAGAAAGTAAGATTGGCTGTGAGAACTGGCTATCATAATCACCTCAGGTTTGGGTACAGGATCATCATCCTAGTCCAAGCTCCCTCCCACAATCCTGTAGCTTTTAGGGGCCCAATGGAATAGAATCTCCTGCCCATTTTCTCCCACCCCTGTTGGGAACATGGAAACTTACATGAAAGTACTCACTATGAGCTCACTATGTCACAGGAGAGAACCTAAATATCCATCCTTGGGAAGAGCAAGGGGAACATGAGATGGCAGGAAATGAGTTTGAAAATAACAGCAGGATCCGGGAAATGAGTGGCAATGATACCTGTTGTCAAGCTCATGGGAACAACACAAGTTCATGAAGCCCCAGGAAAGAGATAACATGGCATAATGGCATAGCCTTGGAGTCCAGAAACTTCAGCTGAAGTCTGATTCCAGCATGAACTGACTATATGACCATGGGCAAGTCATTTAACTCTTCAATGTCTCAGGACACTCTAAAATTAAGTTTCTAAGGAGTTCTTGATCTGCATCAGTCAAAAGAATTGCCTCACTAAGAGCTCCTTATGTCAAAAAAAATCATAGGACTGATTAAAAAAATGGTGAACCCCCAATTGGATTCTGACCAAAGACAGGTCTAAGCAGGTCCACAGATCCCTTCAGGGTCCATTCCTTGATAGGATCCTAGGAAGACCAGACTCTCAGGGAGGGCTGGTTTTTGCTAAACATTAGAATAACTACTGAGACAATTCCTGGGGTCACTCCACACTTTTTATTTCCTGTTCTCATAATGAAAGACTGAGTTAAAGAGATGATTAGGGAATACCAAGAAAGAGAAATGGTGATTCCAAAAAACCAACACAACTTTATCTAGGTCATGATAAATGGGAAGGATGCTGTAGATAAAGTTTGCCTAGATGTTAACAAGGTTTTTGATAAAGTATCTTACTCTATTCTTATGGGAAAGATAAAGAGATGTAAACTAGATGATGAGAGTTAGACTCATAGAAATCATTAATAATAGTTCAATATCAAAGTGACAATAGCTCTACAGTGCAGGGCCCCAGGAACCTGTACTTCTTTATGCTGTTTAATATTTCCATTATTTGTGTAATAGGAAACTAGAACATTGATAAGCGCATTTATCTTGTAATTGCTTTCAAGAACAGGTCAATGGCTCAAGGTTTGAGGATAAATGCTGTGATAAACAGTCATTGTGGGCAGAGATCAACTGTGCCTGAGTTTAGTAAAATTAATCTGGGAGGTCTGAGCAGGATGAACTCACTCCAAAATCTGCTATTTTGTTTACAACTCTTTCCCTGACCTTAATACCCTCTTAACTTTGCCCCTAATCCTCCATCAATCCTTCTTTATTAATTCCTCTTTTGCTTGGTGAACTGCTTCATAGGAGATGGCCTAGCTGTTTCTTTCCCATACTATAGCTGTCAGAAGTTACCAACAAGTAACTTGAAGGAACCCATAAATAGGGCCTAAACAGAATGTAGGAGTCTTTGGAAGAGAAGTCCTTTTTCTTCTTAAAAGACACAGACACAATCTATCTCCCACCTATTCCCTCTCTGTCTCTCTGTCTCTGTCTCTCTCCCTCCCTCCCTTCCTTTCTCTCTCCCTCTCCCTCTCTCTCTCCCTCTCAGTTTTTCTCTTTCTCTCTTCTCTTTCTCTCTCTCTCTCTCTCTCTCCCTCTCAGTTTTTCTCTTTCTCTCTTCTCTCTCTCTCTCTCTCTCTCTCTCTCTTTCTCTCTCTCTCTCTCTCTCTCTCTTTCTCTCTCTCTCTCTCTCTCTCTCTCTCTTCTCTCTCTCTCTCTCTGTTTCTCTCTCTCTCTCTCTCTCTCTCTCTCTCTCTCTCTCTCTCTCCCTCTCTCTCTGACTCTCTCTCTCTCTCTCAGAGAGAGAGAGAGAGAGAGAGAGGAGAGAGAGAGAGAGAGAGAGAGAAACAGAGAGAGAGAGAGAGAGAGAGAGAGAGAGAGAGAGAGAGGAGAGAGAGAGAGAGAGAGAGAGAGAGAGAGAGAGAGAGAGAGATCAGCAGTCCTCCCTAATCAGGCCAAGGCTTTTAAGACCCTGAAAGCTAAACTGACTTCTGCCCCAGCATCAGACCTGTTTAATTTAGAAAAGCCTTTTACTCTGTATGTTGATGAAAGGTGAGGACAGGCCCTAGGGATCTTGACTCAGTCCCTGAACCCTAATCTTAGCCCATAGTTTGCTTCTCGAAGAAACTTGGTTCAGTGTCATCCAGGTGACTCTCCTGTCTTAGAGCAGTGGCTGCTACAACTCTTCTAATCGAAGAAGCTCACCCTAGGCCAACCAATGAAGGTTCTGAACCTCACCCAGTTCACAGCATTTTGGAAGCCAGAAGTCATCAGTAACTTTCTAGTAGGAGACTTACCAGGTATTAGGCTCTTCTGGTAAACACCTCCAATTTGATTCTCCAAGTGTGCTATACTCTGAACTCTGCTACCCTGCTCTCTAACAATATTCAATCGAATGATATTATTCACAATTGTGAGAAAGCTTTAGATTCTGTCTATTCCAGTTGATCTGACTTGGACATTTCTCTTGATAGCCCAGGCAGTAAATGGTTTACTGATGGGTCCAGTTTTCTTGAAAACAGGTAAAGGAAGGCATTATTCTGTGATGAGCCTCCATAGCACTTTGGAGACTAAGTCACTCCCCCCAGGAACTCTGCCCAAAGAATAGAATTCTTTGTCCTCACCAGAGTTTTAGAATTAGGGAAAGGAATAAGAATGAATATCTATACTGACTCCAAATATGCCTTTCATGTCTTGCATGTTCATGGGCTATATGGAAAGAAAAGGGATTTTTTACAGCCAATTATATACAATATACAGGGGAAATTCTATAATACTGCAAACTGTCTTCCATGGACCTAGAAACCCCCCAGAAGGAGGTTTCACTTCAGGCCAAGGGAATCAGGCTTGCAGATTCAGCTGCCCATAATGCTGCCTGGATGCCCCTGATGGCACCTTTGATTCCCCAATTACCAGACTTTTATACTCCATCATATAGTTCCCAGGGACAGGTCTTTGCTAAAGAAAGGAATTCATGCTTTCTCCTTATGGGTAGTTTCAAACACCCTCAGGCCACCTTCTAATCCCAGAGACCAACCAGTGAAAATTTCTTTTTGATTTATACCAAGCTAGTCACTTGGGAAAGAATGCCCTCTATCCCTATTTTTATTGGTTAAAAAAAAAAAAAAAACTAGACCTTCCTCAATCTAGCTTTCTTTTTTGTTGATGGTGTTATCCTCCACTTTTTCCAAGATAATTACTTTCTTCCTTATTACTAATGAGTTTTGTATCTTCTAGGCTCCAGTCCATGAACTTCCCAACCTGAATATCATTGGCCACCTCAACATCTTCTGTATGCTGCTACCACCATCTTCAAGTCTCTTGTCTTTATTCTAGACTCAGCAAGGCAGAGCTAGCTCTACATCCTTTGTCAGCCTGAAGCAGGTTTATAAGATGAAACTTTCTTTGCCCCAACTGAATTTGGGTTTCGATTGTATGAGGGGAGAATGATGAGGTGTGAAAAATAGCAATTGCCCAGAAACACTAAGGCAACCCAGCAACAACAATGCTGCCCATATACTTTTTGTCATGGCAAGAAACTAAAAACTGAGTGGATGCGCATCAGTTAGAGAATGGCTGAATTAGTTATGGCATATGAATGTTATGGAATATTATTGTTCTGCAAGAAACGATAAGCAGGACGATTTCAGAGAGGCCTGGGGAGACTTACATGAACTGATGCTAAGTGAAATGAGCAGAACCAGGAGATTACTGTACCCAGCAACAGCAAGAGTATACGATGATCAATTCTGATGGAAATGGCTCTTCTCAACAATGAGATAATTCAGGCCAGTTCCAATGATCTTGTGATGATGAGAGCCATCTATACCCAAAGAGAGGACTGTAGGAACTGATCACAACATAGTATTTCCACTTCTTTTGTTGTTTGCTTGAATTTTTTTTTCTAATTTTTTTTTCCTTTTTGATCTGATTTTTCTTGTGCAGAAAGAAAATATATATGCCTATATTGGATTCACATATATTTTTACCAAATTTAAAAGAAAAAAAATGCTGCCCAATCTGTTACTCAATTAGCTGTAGAGCTCAATGATGGGAACTATCCCACCCCAACCACTCTTCATTTGTACCCCTAAACCATAATATTAACATATCTACCTAATATTTGTTTCTTTTTATAAATAAAATAAATTATATTAAATTATCTATAAAATTATTTCCTTTGCTAAAATTCCCTTGGAAATTAGCTCATTGTCAAGCAGCATAAGAAATTTTTGTCTCTTAACCTGGAGACTGAGTGTTTGAATTCTTTCACCAAACCCTTGACATCAACTGACAGACTTTAATCTTGCTGGAATGTCTTCTGTCTCAACACCAGAACATGTCAAGATCCTTAAGGTAGAGCCCTGAAACTATACAGATCAGAGTCACAGATTGGCCTTCACAGATCAGTTTGCTGTATGTCTCTATCAGCTGCACCAGGACCTAGAATCCCACAAAGAATGTATAAGAATATATAGTTGGAAGAAAAGTTGGACGATCAATATCTTCCATAAGAGCAGGATGCCTGGGAGAGGAACCCATATACCTGAGAGTAGGGCTGTGCTCAATGTGGGAATTTGTTTCCCTTAACTATGTATATTGATTCCAAAGTTATTTTTGTTTTGTTTTCTCTTTTCCCCACCTCAATATCTTTGTTGCATTATAATATAAATCACCAAATTTGATTGACTGGTTATTATGGTTATGGTAATGGTAATTTTAGTGTGGTACTGTGCAAGTAGTGTTAAACTTGTCATAACATCTGAGTTCAAATCTTTTTTCTCCTACTCATTTCTAGTGTGTTATTGGGTATATCACTTAACATCTGTATGCCTTAGTTTTCTTATATTTAAAAGTAACTATATGGCCTGTATACTCCTTTTTAGCTCTTTATCCATATTCTAAATTTCTGTAGTATTTTTGAAATTAGAATTTTATTTTTTTTAATTTTTATTTAATAATTACTTTATATTGACAGAATCCATGCCAGGGTAATTTTTTTACAACATTATCCCTTGCACTCGTTTCTGTTCCGATTTTTCCCCTCCCTCCCTCTACCCCCTCCCCTAGATGGCAAGCAGTCCTATATATGTTAGATATGTTGCAGTATATCCTAGATACAATATATGTTTGCAGAACCGAACAGTTCTCTTGTTGCACATGGAGAATTGAATTCAGAAGGTATAAATAACCCGGGAAGAAAAACAAAAATGCAGATAGTTCACATTCGTTTCCCAGTGTTCTTTCTTTGGGTGTAGCTGCTTCTGTCGTCATTTATCAATTGAAACTCAATTAGGTCTCTTTGTCAAAGAAATCCACTTCCATCAAAATATGTCCTCATACAATATCGTTGTCGAAGTGTATAATGATCTCTTGGTTCTGCTCATTTCACTTAGCATCAGTTCATGTAAGTCTCGCCAGTCCTCTCTGTATTCATCCTGCTGGTCATGAAATTAGAATTTTAGCCAAATACAATTTGAAATTATATTCAGAGATCTTATAAGAAATAAAATAAAATTTTAAAATATATAAATGTTTGTTAATTGACTAAAAAAAAATTCACTTTTTAAAAGATTTTTACTTGTCAGCTAACCCTGATGTTGGTGACTAGAATTCTTTTTGAGATGGAAAGAGGTGGTATTCCAGCTTCCTGGACAAACCTATCTAAGTACATGACCAAGGTGGAGAGTAGGAAAGTGCTGTGATGTTCAGAAGATTGAAGGAGGCTATGAAAGAGTGGCTATGGGTAATTATCAGGGTTCAACATATTCCCACTTTCTCTAGGGAATATACAAACCCTTGAATCATCTTCCTCCAGACAATTGGAGTCTCAACACCATGATCTTGACTAACTCTACCTGGGAGTAGATAAGTTGAATAAGATTAGAAAAGATGCAAGCACTTATGCAAGATGGCTAGGGCAAGGAGAAGAAAATCATTAGTCTCATGAGAGACAAGATAAGGGTAGTTAACCACAGGAAGGTTAACAGAAACAGAAATAGCATTCTTTGTTTAGGGTAGCACAAAGGCCTCCCTGATACATGAATAGCAAGTCAAGCCTCCTGGGGTTTTGGAGTACTATCTCAGCTAGAAAATCAACCTAGTTTTCCAGTTTTTAAACGGATGATTTAATGTGAGCTAGGTCTGTATTCATTTGTGCACTTAACTCAAAATAACCAGAACTGCTTGTCAGGAAAGCAGTGGTGCTAAGGGCTGTTGTGCTGGTCATTCCTAACCCTACTATTAGGGAAGGAGTTGCACTGCACATCGATGTCAGAGAGACTCTAAGGGAGAAAGGTGAAGTCTGAAATGGCTCCATCTGTCCCCATCTGGAGGAATAGACAGATTAGGGAATACCACTACTGGGATACAGAAAGGATCTGGATTTTTGAGGAGGGTGTGGGAATGTGCACATTTAGTCACACCATCATGGCAGGCAAACCATGAACCCTCAGGGGCCTGATACCAAATTGCAATATCCTTTGAAGATGCTGAAATATTAATTAAGAAACTGGGGTTACAGAACTGGAGGACTCATGGAGGCAGTCACAGACAGGTACCTATACCTGGAGATTTCCAAGGATGATTTTTGATTGTTCCCAAGAACAGATAGATTGAGAAGTGGTCCCAGGAACTGATTCTGTCAAGGCAAGTCCAACAAAATAAGGGAGTTCAAAGTTAAAGCAGAGCCAGCAATCACTACCCAGCTGGGGATTCATGGAATTTAAATATGAATGCACTATTGGTAATAAGCCAAGCATAACGTGGGGATCAAAGGGTTTGTGGGGGTTACTTTTAGCTGGAACTGGTAGGTCAGGAAGGGAAGTAGGATCTAGGATGGGAATGAGGGCTGGTGGAGGAACAACAATGGCATTGGCTGAATGGGGTCAGCCAGGACTCATGTGCTGAGTTGGGGAGGCACTAGTAGGGCAGTCATGGGATCTTTTAAAGGAGGTGAATCTATTCATTGTACTAAAAAGGATTGGCTGAACTTAAAACTGCTACGCATCTGGGAGGAAAGGATTAGTCTTCAGGTTTTTTCCCACTTTTAGTGGGATAGTTGCTGGATAGTTAGGATTGGTGGGGAGGGGGAAGGTGTTGCAGGATGGTCTGGGTCTACTGATTGAAAGTTTGACAAGCAGTTCTAGTTATGTTGAGTTAAGTGCACAAGTACTCCAGTCCTCTGCAAGGACTGGGTTTAAAATTGGCTTTTTTTTAATAATAGAAGCTTTGGCTACAAGCAAAGGCCTGCTCCTGATGGGGGCTGATGGGTCAAGTTTGAGCTGGAATCAGAATAGACAATCTTGGAATTGAAAGGGTGTTTCTTCAATTCAAAAGGGTTGCAATTCTCCAGCTCTGGACTCAACCAGCCCTACCTAGATAACAGAATGAAGCTGTTTGTCTTGTTTCCCTCAGGTGGGGTCTTTACAGAGGCCAGGATTCAAGACTTTCTCCTTCAAGGAGCATCTCAAGAGCTTTATCTCATGGCTCACCCCCTAAGTCATCCCCTAGAGAGAAAGAGAATTTCGGGCTCCCCTCATCAGTAGTGGAGAATTTCTTTCAGTACTACATCACCAAGCTGGAATGAATGAACAGGTTCATTAACAGGGACAGGAAGAGCCACGTGGACAAGGTACGAAATGTCCTTTTGGATTTTCTACAGGGCCTATAGGAACTTGATAAAGGAGTAGTTAGAGATTTCAGCAGTTATGGCCTCTCTGACTAAGGGAAAGAGAGGTGGTGATCTCCCAAACAGAATTTCAAAGAGAGTTAGATACAATCTATTAGGAGTCATCTACCTCTAAGGAGGGCTAATGGCAGAAGTGAGACCCAGGAGTTTTGGGTTTCCAAGACAAGCTTTGTAAGGAACTCCTTAAGTGTTCTATTCAGCCTTTCCACTTGCCCTGTATGCACAATGAAGTTTCCAGTTTATGCTTAGTTCCTTAGTGATACCTTGTGATATTTTTGCAGCAAAGGCAGGACCATTATCAGACCCCATGGCCACTGGGAGACCAAAATGGGGCATTAATATATTCAGTATTTTTTAAACTACTGAAAGAGATGTCTTATTTCATGCAAGGAAGGCCTCTGCCCATTCTGAAAAGGTATCAGGAGGTACTTGAAACATTATTGATGGCTTCATTTCAGTGTAATCCACTTCCCATCTCTCCCCTGGGATGTTTCCTTTAAACTTGATTCTGTATGGGCTTTTTGAATTCCTTTTGCATTTACTTGGGCGCAGGTGTTACATCTATAAATATAGCTTTTGATCAATTAGCTGACATCTTTTACATAATTTCTACTCAGTAACTGATCATTTTTTTTTTCTCCCAAATGAGTGAAATCATGCAAGTCCTTCACAAGCACTCTGCTTAATGCCTGTGGAATAAAAATTTTGTCCTCTGTGTAACACCAGGGGTCCTTCTTCCTCCCTTTGCTTTGGGCAGCAAAGGAATCCTCCAAGGGCACACGGGGAAAGTGGGGAATGGCCAGGGGCAGGGAAAAAGAAGGGGAGGTGGCTGCCTGCCAGCAGCCCAATTTCCCACTGCTTCCATTGTCTCACCAGATTGGTGACTTGGACAATGGACAATGGACAATGGACAATAGCAACAGAGGAGTAACTAAATAATCTAGTAAGGAAAGTATCTCTGCCTTATTCTTAATTTCCTTACCAGCAGAGGTCAGCAGACTTCTTTCTTTATAAAGAGAGGCATGAATATGGGATGTTGTGAAAGCATAATGACTGTTAATGAATATGTTAGCTGATTTCCCTCCCACAATACAGAGAGTGAGTCAGGGTAATGAGCTCAACCTTCTGGGCAGAAGACCCAGATGGGAGGGAAGAGCACCACAGAGAAAGAGATAAAGAAAGAGAGAGGGATAGTCCATCACCACTGCCCCAGAAACACGGGTATTCCCCAAAATAAAACTAGTCCTGTCTATAAAATAAATCAGGTCAGGGTTTTCTAGCAGGGTGTCAGAAAGGTCGGACCTTACTGACTGGGGCTCCTCAAGAAGCTGCAAATGATATAAATTGAGATCTTTTTGGGGGGAGGGTTGAAGAGGCCCTGACGAACTGTGTTCTCTTTAATCTGTGGGGGAAAGGTGAGTCAGTGTCTCAAACTTTCCTCTAGGAGGGGACATCCTTCTGTCTATAAGGGAAACTCCCAAGATAAGTAATTTCATTCAATTTTGAATTGAATTGAAAATCAGTCTCTCAGATTCATCCAGGTTGATTAGGCCCCCAGTTCAGGTACAAAGATCAAAGCAGCCACAATATGTCTAGTGATGTTTGCCCAGACATCTTTGCAGAAGTCCTAATAGGATTTTGCCCACTGATGAAGCTATTTTCTTCAGTGTTAACCCACCTTTGCAATAGTCCTGACAGGACCTTGCCCACTAAGAAAGCTGTCTTCTTAGTGAAAATAAATCCCCTTTTGCCATGGACTTCAAGTTTGTGAATTCTTTCACAAGAAATCTGTGACATCAACCAGAGGGGATCTCTAACCCTCAATTCTCAAACCTCATCAAAAGCAGTCACATATGGGGGCAGGGTCAGAACAAGGATCTGGGAGCAGGGTGACAGGATTCATGGCAGATATTTTGGAGAAAGTGAGATGAGAATGATCAAGAAGCAGGGCCTGTAGTGAGTGATTGTGTGTGTCAGAGAGCTACTGATCAGGGGCAGACTTTATGAGGGCTTCAATTGAGTGAGGGGCAGAGATAAAGAGGGATTAGCCCAAGGAAAGCTTATCAGTCTCCTTTATCAGGAGAACAGTTGCTGCCACCGCCCTTAGAGACAGAGGCCACCCAGCTGCCACCAAGTCCAAAGTGACAGGGCAACACCAAGGGCCGAGTGTTTAAAAGAGAACTCCCTTTGCAATACTCCTAGCTTCTGCCACAAAAAGTTGGAAGAGCTTTGTGACATCAGGGAGAGCTAGACGGGGGCCTTGGTGAGGGGCAGCCCTGGGACAATCAAAGGCAGCTTGTTCAGGGGCCCTGGACAAGGAGACCCTGTCTAACGGTGGCAAAATAAAGGGGTTTTGCTATCTCAGCAAAGGAGGAAATCCAAAGGTGGCAATAACTAACTATTCTCAAAAATTCATGGAGCTGCTTCTTATTGGAAGGGACAGGGATAGATAAGATAGCCTGGCCACTTTCAGAAGATAGGGAGTGGTGCCTGGATTTGTAACACAGGAGAAACTGAGGCAAGATAGAGTATAGAGAGTTTTTAATATTTTATTTGAGAGGGAGAGATTGTGCTGGGGGCAAAAGAGGATCCATGTTACCCCCAGGGCTGGATTGGACTCATGTCTTAAAGCATCCAATCAGGAGTGAAGAATTCCAGGGATTCTTTATAGAGCTCCAGTGACCAGAGGAACAAAGCAGGTGGGTTAGAGCTCTGGTGAGAGGGAACTTCTAGAAATGGACCATAATTGGATTCTGACAAGTTGGGGGAAAGTATCATTAATCCTGATAAGTTGGAAGGCTAGGAGCCAGGATGTCTGAGGGTCCCACCATCTGTATTTTATGGCTCTATGGAATGCTAGTAGTCAGGGCTTATCTCTGTCCTAATTTATAACAGTTCTAATGGTCAGGAAGAGGAGTTGCCATTGAGACAGAACAATTTAGGAAATTGAGGCAGAACAATTAAAGGAAACTGTGACATAACAGATTTAACAACATAACCCAGGAGCATAATCAACATAACTAGGGGCGCAGTAGATAGAGCACCAGCCCTGAAGTCAGGTGAACCTGAATTCAAATCTGGTCTCAGACACTTAATGTTTCCTAGCTTTGTGACCCTGGGCAAGTCACTTAACCCCAATTGTAGATGGAGGAAGAGAAGGAGGAGGAGAAGGAGGAGGAGGAGGAGGAGGAGGAGGAGGAGGAGGAGGAGGAAAGAAGGAGACCCCAGATAAGAGACCTCAAGGAGGCAGAGCTGAGCAAGGGATCATACAAGTTGCAAGAGGGCACAGGCAAGCTTCAAGCAGAGGGGCTCATCGGGGGCTGCAAGGAAAGGTTGGAGATCCAGATGGTGCGGAAGTTTTTGAAATCCTGTGGCAACCTAGTCCAAGTGAACTGCCCTGAGAATCTCCCCTGGGGATCCACCCACTGGAAAGCAAATAGAGGATGACTATCAGAAGCAAAGGATATCAAAAAGAAAGTATCCTTAAGGTCAAAGACAGTATATACAGTATGACTAGGAGGCAGCAAGCTGAGAAGGGTATGTGGAATAGGGACTATGAGATGGATAATTTCAACCCATTTATTTACTTCTCTAAAGAGGCTGGCAGCAAAGAAGGAGGTGGTGAAGGGAGAGAGGGAAGTGGAAGGTACTTGAACTGGGTGGAAGTCTGCATACCCAGTCTTTCTAAGTGGAAGAAAGGGAGTGTTCCAAGGGGAATTACAGGCAACTAGGACACCAGCATCTTTCAAGTGGTTAATGTGGACAGATATGACGAGGAGGGCTTCCCATGATATGGAATACTGCCTGACAGATACAGGGGAGGCAGTTACCAGAACGTGCACAATCACTGGTGCATGATGGGCAGCCAGGTTTGGAGGATTGTTTTCTGCCCATACTTGAGGTTAATCTGCTTGTAACTGAGAGAAAGGAGGGGAGGGAGCAGAGAGGGGGAACCCAGAAGAGGCCACCAAAAGATCTTCAAACTAGAGGGTGACAGATGTGGTGGACTGGGAAGATTTAAGATCAGAGTAGTCTGGTCTTCAGAGAAGGAAACAGTTGCCTGAAGTTTTCAAAGCAAATCTTTGCCTAGCAGAGGGTATGAACAGTCCAGTATGACAAGGAAGGAATGGGTGACCATACCATGCCCTAGATGGACTGTATGCTCAGAAATCATTTTACCAGTAGCACCTTGTACAGAGGTTGACTTTGAAGATACTGTATCAAGGCGCTTTTTCAGAGCAGAGTAAGTGGCTCCAGTATAAACCTGAAAATCAACAGGCTGATCCCAATATGTAAGCAAACCCAAGGTTCCAGGAGGGTCTAGAGTGAGGGAACCAGTACCTCTTCATGCCACCCCCCCAACAAGGGAGAGAACATTGTTGGATCGAGCATTCATTTTTCCAATGGTCAGTTTCCTTACAATAGGCACATTGGTCTGAGCCTAATGATTGATGGGGTCCATGGGGACTCTGGGGAGGGCAGGGGAAGAAGTTGTTTGATTCTCTCATGGCTGCTATGATTGCCTGGGCATATTGCTTCCCTGTTTCTTTAGCCATTATTAAAAACTTTTAGAGCTGTCTCAACTAATTGGGATATATTCATGCCCTCAAATCCTTCCTGTTCCTGTAACTCCCTGCCTATATCAGAGGCAGATTGACTAACAAATGAGATATTCAAGACCTATAATTCTCAGGGGCCTCAGGATCAATAGTAATATAAGTTTGATAAGTCTCATATAAACATTCTAGAAAAGCACCAGAGAATTCATCTGAACTCTGAACAACCTCAGAAATGTTTGTCATGTTAGCTTTCAGGCTGCAGCTTTAAGACTCTGGAAAAGGAATCTATGATAAGCAGATAATGCTGCGATGAGGTTTGAATCTCCTCAATTCCCAGTGGTGATGAGGTTAGTGGCAATAAGAGAACTGTTAAAAATCCCCTTTCAGCCGGCCACAGGTTTAAAATGAAATAATTCACTTATTCACAAATTATTAATTGCAAAATGAAAGTTTATTGTTGGATAGAAACCAGTTTGCTAAGAGACTGACTTCTATAGCGGCAGAGCCCTATCAGGGAAATGGAATCTTACACTTAGAATGCTCAGTGGGCAGGGTCCTAGCAAACTGCCTGGCCCTCTGCAAGGAATTGAGCTGAAGGAAGCTTGTTGTACAAGTATCTTGGTGGGGGGGCTGGGATAACCTGAGCTGATCAGACCAGAATTTCTCAATTGAATGAGAATTTAGAATTTCAAAAAGATCAATGGGAGTTGATTTGCCCTTGAATAGTGTTGCTTCTCTCATCCTGGGAAGATGGGTCCTCTCTAGACTCCTTGGAACCTGGGAGATCCTGATCTCTGAGATCAAAAAAGGGACACAATTTAATTTTAAAGGGAACACAGTTTCAATAAAGAGACACAGTTTCAGAGTAATAATCTTAAAGAGAGCACAGCTTCAGTAAAGGCAACAGTTTCCCTCTCCCTTTACTACTGTGGTGAGAGTTGGGGTCCCAGTCATGCCTTTCAGAGGGAAAACTAGCTTCTTATCTGATTATGGTGTTCTTCTACAGATCCCCCACTAGGTCCAAGAACAGCCTTCCTAGCCTCCCATTCAATTTTCTCTCTCTCCTCGGTAATGAAAAGGGTGGTGAGAAACTGCTGACAGTCATCCCACATGGGTAGGTGAGTATGAAAACCAGATTCAAGGAGGTTAATCAAAGCCTAAGGCTTCTCAGAAAAAGGAGGGTTTCTGACTTTTGCAGTATATATATATATATAATTTGTAGAAAAGAGGACTCTCTCCAGTCCTACCATTTCCCTCATCAGCAAGACAGGCTTTGAGAGGCAAAGATGGGGAGAGGGGGAGGTTGGAAAGATCCCAAAGTTTTATATGGTCTGGGGACCCAAATGTGCTAGTACCCAAATATTACAGAAAACTTACCTCCACAGGGTTTCAAACCAGATTCTCCACTGTAGCCAACTAGGGGTCTGTTGGTGGAGTCTTTACTGCCACCGGACCTAATCTCTCCTGGGGGCACTGGAAGGACCAGGGGCTGGCTATTGTTCTAACAATCTGACAATGATCCTAAAGTCTGGCTTTAGGAATATTATAGTATTCCTATAATGAAAGAGTCAAAGACAAGTGTTTTGTTTCTTTTCATTCTGAACTTAAGAAATAAAACAGTAATTTCTATAACTTGGGGGAATACAGAGAGACAGAGAGAGAGAACTGCACATGAAACTACAGCTCTATAATGTCCAAATTGCTATAAGTGTTCTTAACATTTTTTCTGTCATGGCCTTTTGATAGTCTGGTGAAACCTAAGGGGCCCTTGTCAGAACAATATTTTTAAATGCATAAAATAAAAAACATAAGATTTAAAAAGAAACCAGTTATTCAGAAATGCAGCTATCAAAATGTTTTAAAAATAAATTTAAAAAAAAAAACCTCCTGAAATTTATCCACAAACTTACAAAGGGTAAGGGAAGAATGGAAGCACAAGAGAACAGGTAGGAGATAAGAATTATCAAAAGAGATAGGGGATCAAAAGAGAAGAGCTGTAGGAGAAGAAAGGGTGAGGTTAAATCACCACCTTAGAAGATCAAAGCTATGGTTGTGAACAGGACACTAATGGCTATAATCTTCATAAACAGTAGTCTCAGGCTCAGGACAATGAAGAGTAGCTTATTCCTCTGCATGAGTTCTGTTTTAAGAGACAAAGGTAAGAATCAAAGTCAGGAGCAGAATCAGCAGGCCAAAATGCCACTATCATATTGATCACCATTTCCACCTGTACCTGAGTCCAAGAGTCAGGGAATAGCAGTGCTAGTCACATTCCATTAATCTTGCTTTTGTCCCTGCCCCTAATACCATCATTTAAGGACCAGTACTTATGGAGATGGGATCTACCATCTTTCACATCGCCTACTGACAAGATGCCAGCAATAGCAAATAAGCCCAAGAGCTCCAAGAATGGTAGCACCTCCCAGATCACTGACCCTGCTTCGAGCCTATCCCCTGCTAGTGGATCTTGTGGAAAACAGCCTGGGAAAGCTATGAGGAAGGGATCAGACATCATATCTTACATGATAGAAAAGTTAGCCTGATGAGGGAACCCCACACTGTTCTGACTTTGGGGGGAACTCTTGAGAAATTTTCATTGAATTCTTGACTCTGTGAAAGACCTGCCCCAGGGAATCAAGACAAAGTAGTTTCACTTTGTTATCTTGGTGGGACTAGTTGAGTCCAGGACTACTACTATTTGAACTTAACTGGCCTCATTTAGCTGAAGATCTAGATTTCTATTAACTTCTGTTGAGCTGAAAATTGGCTCAGAACCATTCCCAGTAAGCTGCCCCATTTTACTGGAAATCTAGACCTGGGGACAGTAATCTTATTCAATTGAAACTTCTATTCAATTCAAAGATCTTGGTCTGATTTCAACTCAAACTGCCCCCAACCTCCAGTCAAGATAAAATAAGTTTCTGTTCACTCAATTCTTTACAGAGGGACAAAGCAGAACATGCCATGCCAAGGAACTCTCTCTCTCCTTGGCATAGCTGCCTGTGAGGACCCCCTGCCCTCTGAGAAGACATTCTCTTTTCAGCATTAACCCCTCTTTATCTCTCTCATCTACTTTTCTGTCAGGATCTGGCAGAAGATCCAAAATAGCTTGTTCTGCTTTCAGGACCCTGCCTGCTTAGAAGACATTCTCTTCTCAGTGTCAGCCTCCATTTCCCTAACAGGAACTTGCAGAGGGCCAAAAGCAGGAATAAGGGACCTCTCATGGGACCTCTCATGGCATAACTGCATGTGAGGACCCCACTGCCCACTGTGAAGAGACTCCCTCTTCTCAGTGTTAACACTCCTCCTTATCTTTCTGCCAGGATTTCTCTATACCCCTTGTTTATCTCTCTCTGCCAAGATTTCTCTGCTAGGAATTTTATCTCTGTTGGGACCTTGCCACTGAGGAAATCAGTCTTCCTAGCAAAAGCTGACTTCTCAAAGCCAACAATAAGCTTCTTTTTGCCAGTCTAACTTTTCAGGTTTGTGAATTCCTTCCCCAAGAACCTCTGTGCTGACCAGAAGGGGTTCCCACAACTCTCTGCCCTGCACCGAACCTCATCAAGCCCAGCTTAAGCAATGGGGCACTTCAAGAGAGAAACAGGGGGCAACATATACCAGGCAACTTGATCCCGTGCCACCATCACAACCATTAACTTCAACTATTGACCAAATGATCCCATTGTGCAAGTGTTACAGAATTCAGCTCCTCAGCAGCTACAGCTATTGAAGATGCAGAGAAGGAAATTTTTGACACCAGTGTCTTTATTACTATCAAATGGTTCAGCACTAGAAACAGATATAGTTTTATCGAAGAAATAATCTTAAAGATGAATTGCTATCTGTTTTGCCACTGGTCTCTAAGCACTATGGTCCCTAGCTATTTGATTTACAGTAAATCTCCCATAAGTGTTGTCCCATCCTACAAGATTGTGAATTTCTTGAGAGCAGGGATTCTGTCCATTTTTTTACTTGTATTCCTGGTGCTTTGACCATAGTAAAACTGTGATGTCTGCGTATTTAAAATCAGCCGGAGTCAGGAATTCAGGTTAAGGGAAAAATCTTCAATCTTTATTCTCAGTAGAGGTGAAGAAGGATTGCAATAGTAATATGGGCAGCTGCAATAGGAAGCCAGCTAGCAGAGGGGGATCGGAGGTGAAGGGCTGATCGCAATAGCAATGCGAGCAGCTGTGACAAGATGCCAGCCAGCAGCCTCTCTTTCTGCTTCCTTTTCCACTCCCCTGCCTCCACCCACCAAAAATGTCATTTCCTAAACAACACATCAGGACTTGCACAAAGAGTGGGCAGGGGCCATTCTTTCTCCAAGCATATATATTAAGAGAGTATAGTCCAATTACTATTTAGCCTCACGTGCTTGGGACCTCAGTGCATCAACTCAAGCCCCAGACCATTACATCAAACAATTGTTTTTGTTTTCGTGAATTCATTCGTTCTCTGGGCCTACAAAATATAACAGAAACATTCCTAGTTTCCTCCTTATTAATCAGTTTAGCTAGTGAAGTGTCAGTGATAGGTCCTTATAAACTAAGCAAACTTTCATTGTTGACTCCCAATTAGAGAAACCACCCATTGGAATCTCAAATGTGCCCTAGCACATTACACACTCTGAGTACTATATTCTTATATATCTTGAATCTTAAGCTATCAAACACGCTGGATCTTGAGTTCTTTATCAAATCTGAACTATAGGAAACCATGTTCTGAGCACACCATTTCCCACAGTCTTGGAATATCACCCAGTCTTACCACCAAGTTATCATATCTTTTTTGTCCTGGAATATTAGAAACACTAAACCATGTATCCTGAGCTTTGCTCTATCATATAATCTAAAATTATAGTTTCTCAGTTCTTAAATTATCATAGACCCTTAAGTTGTTCATTTAACTATAATTTCTTAAACTTTAATTCAGTAATTACACTAGACTGTAGGCAAGATAAAATGTTTAAATAAGATACAATCCTTCCCTTTAGAGAGCTTATAATCTCTAGGGGGCGGGGGGTGGGGAGGAGGGGAGAAGACACCAACTCAGATATTCATAGTTTATTTTATAACTTGATAAATACCTTAGGGATGTACTATGTGAAATTCACTGGGAGAAAATCTTTTTCAAAAAAAGGGGATCAAGCAAGTGTTATGCCAAAATGGCTTTTAAATTGGGCTTACAGAGATAAGAATCCAGCAACACATGGGAAGACACTGAGAAGTCCATGGTCCCAATTTGAGAAAATGCAAAGAAATGTAGAGGCATGTGGAGTGTTTAGTGAATCAGTTTGCTTAGAGCATAATGCAAAGATTAGAATGAGATAAAGATGGTATCAGATGGTGATGGTTCTCAAATGCCAGAAACAAAAACAAAAACAAAAACAAAAAGGAGAATGAATATTATCTTAGAGAAAAAAGCCATTGAAAATTTTTGAGTAAAGAATTGACAAACTAGAGGTTGAAAGAAGTGGAAGAGAGAATACAAGTGGAAAGATCTTTGAAAGTATCAGAGTGGTCTTTAGGGTGATAATGAGGACCTGTGCTAATATGATAATAGTGGAAATAAAGGGATAAAGAATAATGTTAGAAAGGAGGAGGAACAGAAATATAGAGTGGTATCTGAAGGACAATGGAGGAGAGGGTGATTCAATTATACATAATAAACTGTGACAAAAGTTTCAAATAGATCAAGGAGGTTGAAGATTGAAAAAAAGCAGTGGATTTTGTGGATAGGGGAAGTTATTGAGAGAAACTCTTGTATACAGGGATTAGGAATGGAAGCCAGATGTTCAGGTTTCAGGAGATAGTGAGAAGTGAGTTAGCAGAGGCAATGGTTACAGATAACTTCTAATAGAAGTTTAGCACTAAAGAAGTGGAGATGAGTTGTAAGCTGAATAGACAATAAAAAATAAAGAGGATGGGAAAGACAAACTTGTTTATAGGAAGAAGGAAAGAGCCAATATTGAGGCAGATCTTGAAAATACATGAGAGAAAGGGGAGGATAGCACCTGCAGCAAGGTTGAAGGAGGCAGGAAGAAATAATACCAAAGACACACACAACCCACATTTGCTGATTTTCTTCATTGAAATTTAGCATCACAGAACTAGGAGTAGAAAAGGGAAAAGATGGAGATTACCTAAGGTGAAGACCTATAGTCCAGAAATGGAGAAGGGGGAGGGAACCAAAGGATTTTAGGGTAGAAGTCAGGAAAACATTAGGAGACCATTTAACCCAGGCTAGCTCTAGAGAGAGAAAAGTGAAACCAAAGCAGCTGAGAAGGCCAATGAGAACAAGAATAAACTTTAGACTGGAATGTTTCCTAAATTTTAGATCTTCACAAGTCTCATCCTCAGATCCTGAATCATTACCCACACTGAGCCATTCTGCACACACTCTAAATTTAGGTTATTTATACAATATTATATGTCCTGGGCCACGACCATGGCCATAAGGAACCCTGGAATATCACATTATCACAAAGGGAGTTATAGATACTATCAGGCTGGAGAATGGTCTCACTTCTGATCAAATTGCTCAGGATTAATTTCATTATTTCTACCCTTTTGCCTTTAACTCACCTGTAAACTCCTGATCAGGATGGGATGGTTGCAACTTCACAAGGTCTGAGGACAGAATGATATCATCAGGCATAGTCTTGGGATCCACTGAGCCCAGGACTTTCTGAGTTAGGATACTCCTCATTAGCCAACCTTACCACACACACATCCATTATTCTGGAATCTCATTCCAACTTATAGAGTCCCCTCTCTCAGAAAGGAAAACCTAGAATATTTTAATGGTCTAGAATGAAACTTCCTAAACAAGAACTCTTTGGTCCAACCACGACTACTATCTAGGGAGCCCCTCCTCACTACAATATTCCTCCCTATTTCCTGCTTCTGTCCCTCAATGATCCATAAAATACTTCCAAAGCACAAGATGCCCCTTCTTGGTACCCCCTCCCATCCCCAGGGAGGGACTGCTCATACCTGGCTGGAAGGACACAAGGGTCTCTTTCCCAAGGTGCTGCACTGAGCAGGTTACTGAGTCATTCTCACCAATCCTGCCAATCTGGATGGCACTGTAGGTGCCATGGGCTGTGGGAGTCACAGTGAAGGCCTGGGCTGAGACTGAGGCCTTAGGGGAGGCCAGGGACACATGGAGTTCCTTGGGATAGTAGTCACTGATCAAGCAGGCCACAGCATCCTGACTCCTTACCAGGAACACACTGGGTGACAGAGGGGCCCGAGGTCCTGCAATCAAACCATGACTTCCTGTCATTCAGGTGGTCTCTACAAGGTAATCCTGCCAGCCTGCAACAGACTCGGTTGTGGGCAGGCACACATGCAACCAAATAAATGTGAAAAGCAAACCTCACCCACTTCCTGGTCCCCTCTCAGCCCAGGTCTGGCCCCTTCTATGGAGCAAAAACTCATGAGCCCAAGCAATTGTGAAAAACAGATGCCAGCCCTTGCCTCAGCCCAACTTTTATGAACCCAGATCACGTGCCCGTGTTGCCCCCCCAGATCACAGCTCCTTTTTTCTCCCAAGACTCCCTACTCTTGACTGTCACTGAGGCTGTCAGGGATCTTAGGATTTCACATATGGATATCCCAACTCCATAGCCTTTGAGACTCAAATCCTTTCAATAACCTACCACAGTCCATAACCAGAATTACTGCTCAGAGAAGGTATACTAGCTCTGGTCACACAGCTTTGTAGTCGAAAGAGAGGTCTGAAAAATGGGGGACTCTGGTTCTGATCTGATCACTAGCACTGACTGACTATAGGACCTGGAGTCAAGCCCAGACTTTCATGAACTATTTCCTTTAGGACTAGGGCAGAGGAGGCACTCACCAGGCTCCACAGTCACATCTGTCCCAGGGCCAAAGACCAGCTTGTCTGTGTCACTTCCATCACCCACCCTTCTTGCACAGTGATAATGGCCAGAGTCCCCAAGGCCCAGGCCTTTAATCTGAAGAAAAATCTGGCTGCTGTTGTCCTCTCTGGAGGAAATTATACGATGTTCGTTGGTTTTTGAAGATGTATGGTCAAGGCTAGACAGCCACCGAGGGGCATGTCCAGGGTCCCAAAGGTACCAGCCTAATATGCTTGTCTTGAATTGGAAGCCAGAAGTTAGGCATTTGAGGCGCAAGGTCAGACTGCGAGGGTAAGGACCTCCTCCTAATTCTTTCAACTGGATCTTATCTCCTGCACAAGGCAAAAATGATGGGATTATAGTTAAGTAGGGACAATACAACCATTCTGCCTCCTAAGAGTAAAGATCTTGATTCCTTAAACCTTTTAAATTCCATCCATTCTTAGTTTAGGACTCATTTCTCTTTAGCCATTTACATGGCTCCCAGCACTTCAAGAAAATTCAAGCATGATCAGTGGCAAGATTTAGGAAATCCCAGAGGTCAAAGTTTTTCCTCAGTTTCAGAGGTAAGGATAGGGAAATTTTCTTATTCTTCCAGATTCTCAGAGATCCTTAGGATTGGAAAGTGAAGTGCCCATGGTCAGGAGGGTAAAAAATACCACAACTTCAAAAGTTACAAAATTCTTAGAGAAAGGAAGTATTAAGAGAGAAGGCTGAACATGAGATGTGATTTACTTAATGAGCTATCAGCCCAGTCCCAGGTTCCCCCCACAACCCTGCTACCAAGAAGCATATCCAGAATCCCAAAGGTACCAACCTAGTATATTTGCCCTCAGGGTCCAAATGAATGATATTCCCTTCCTCAACACTTCTGACTCCTGATAGATATATAGAAACTTACGTGGAAACACAGATACTTCTGTTCCTGGCCCAAAATCGTCCCACCTATCTCACCGTGACACAAGAAGCAACCTAAACTCTTCATTCTTGGGTGCAGGTTGGGGAGGGAACTTGGAGGTGGTAGGAAGTGAAATAAAGGAGGGGCAGAGGAAGGATACAGGAAACTAGTGACAAAAACATGCGGGGTCAGGTTTATGGAGTACCTAACAAGCTCAGGAGGTTCTAGAGAAATGGGGAATTACCTAGTGGATTCCAACCAAAAACAAGTCTAAGTAATTAAGTCTCAAAAGGTCCTCTAAGATCACCCTCTTAAAAAGACAGAGGCAAGTCAGTAATTTTGAAAGAGTTGGTCTTTGCTATATAGACAAAACAGCTATCCACTTGATTCTAGAAATGTCCACTTAAGTTTCTATTCTTTGCCTCCTACCAGCCAACAGTGAGAGTTAGAATGCTCCATCCCTATCACATGATAAAGTAATAATAACTAATTAACAACAAATTGTTATATAAAATTTTGAAGCTTGCAAAACATTTTACAAATACTATTTCATTTCATTCTCAGGACAATCTCAGGATAATTCTTTCTGTTATTATATCCATTTTACAATTGACATAACTGATACAGAAGAGGTTAGATAACTTACCCAAATACTAGTAAGTATTTGAGGCAAAATTTGAACTCAGTCTTCCTGACTCCAGGCCCTGCACTCTATCCACTGCCCCATCTAACTGTGTTCCTATATGGAATCACCAAAGAAGAATGAACAATTGAAAGGAAAGTACAGAGAGATGTAACCTAGTGTCTGGTTGCAGAATAAATAAAAGCCAGGAGCAGAATTTAGTGTCCCTCAAGATCCAGCTGTGGTTCTCCAAAGAGGACTGGGCTATATCTACTTTGGACCCAACTTGTTGAGCAATCTTTCTTGGATCTTGAGGGATATTTAAATTGGTGACTCTCATAAGTATTATTTGAAGTGACCAATTCTCTCAAGAAGTTTGGGAGTTTTTGAGCTAATTAATTTTCCTGATATGTTTCATGGGACTTGAGTTGATCAATCCTACTAAAAACATGAACCAAAATGGAGGTCCAGCCACTTTGATTTTTTCTTTGACCTTTCTGACAGCATTTATTTCTCAAAGATTATGTCATGGAGAGACCCCAGTGACAAAATATCTGTAATATATATGCAAAGTCAAGTAAAACAAATACCTACATTGGCCATTTACAGGAAAAAACAAGAGTGCAGACATTCTGATTCTGTCAACTTTCTGTCCAGAGATGAGTGACATACTTTATCATCCATTTTCTTTGACTGGAATTTTTAAGTCTTTCAAAGTTGTTTGTCTTTCATTGTTGTTATTGCCTAAATCATTTTCCCTTTTGGCCCCCTCACCCTGGAAGTCCACTTTATCCAAAGCCTTCTTACATTCTCACCTCCATTCTTGAAGTCCCTTCCGCCTATCAGGCAGTTCCTCCCAAAACCTCTATTTTGAGAAAGTGCCCATCCAGCCATATCTCAAATTTCTCTCTGGACTTCACTCTTGAGTCTCTCAAATATCTCCACTTGTGTGTGGTCACACAGGCATGCACACACAAAGACACACACGCTTTTCAGTTTTCATGCTCCTTTGATGTGTTAACTATATTGTCTTCTTCCATTAGAATACAAGCTCTTTGAGGGAGAATGTTTTTTTGTTGTTTGGACTTATATTCTTAGTACTTTGCATAGTTCCTGATACACTTACTTTGTTAAATAAATGCTTGTTGACTTGGCTTGTTGACTCCTGATTCTGCTCATTTCACATTGCATGAACTCATATGTCTTCCCTGGATCCTCTGAACCAGTTCCTTTTATTATTTCTTGTAGTACAACAGTCTTCTATCACTCATACATCATCATTTTTTCCAGCCATTCTCCAGTTGATGGCCATTCAATTTCCAATTTCTTATTTTAAAAAAGAGCTGCTATAAATATTTTTGCATATATGGATTTTTTTTTATTGAGAATCTTTGATGTTTCTTCTATTTTTTTATTATTAAAACTTTTTATTTACAAAGCATATACATGGGTAATTTTTCCAACATTGACCCTTGCAAAACCTTTTATTCCAAATTTTATGTTCCTTCCCCCACCTCCTGCCCTTATTGGCAGGTAGTCCAATACATTTTAAATACATTGAAATACATGTGAAATTCAATCTATGTACATATATTTATTTATACAGCTATCTTGCTGCACAAGAAAAATCAAATCAAGAAGGGAGAAAAAAAAACTAAGAAAACAAAATGGAAGCAAATAACAATAGACAGAGTGAGAATGCTATGTTGTGTTCCACACTCCATTCCCACAGTTCTCTCTCTGGGTGTAAATGGCTCTCTTCATCACTGAACAAGTGGCACTGATTTAAATCATCTCAATGTTGAAGAGAGCCAGGTCCATCAAAATTGATTGTCATATAGTTTTATTGTTGCTATGTGTAATGATCTCCTGGTTCTGTTCATTTCACTTAGCATCAGTTCATGTAGGTTTCTCTAAGCTTCTCTGAAATCATCCTGCTGGTCATTTCTTACAGAAAAATAGTATTCCATAGCATTTGTATACCATAATTTATTCAACCATTCTCTAATTGATGGGCATCCACTCATTTTCCAGTTTCTTGCCACTACAAAGAGGGCTGCCACAAACATTTTTGGACACATGGGTCCTTTAAGATCGCTTTAGGATATAATCCCAGTAGAAACACTGCTGGATCAAAGAGTATGCACAGTTTGATAACTTTTTGAGCATAGTTTCAAACTGCTCTCCAAAATGGTTCAGTCCATTCACAACTCCACCAACAATGTATCAGGGTCCCAGTTTTCCCACATCCCCTCCAACAGTCATCATTATCATTTACTATCATCTTAATCAATCTTACAGGTGTATAATGGTATCTCAGAGTTGTCTTAATTTGCTTTTCTCTCATCAATAGTGATTTGGAGCACCTTTTCATGTGGTCACAAATAGTTTCAATTTCTTCAACTGAAAATTGTTCATATCCTTTGACCATTTATCGATTGGAGAATGATTTGAACTATTATAAATTTGAATCAGTTCTCTATATATTTTAGAAATGAGACTTTTATCAGATCCTTTGGATGTAAAAATGTTTTCCCAGTTTATTGCTTCCCTTCTAATCTTGTTTGTATTAGTTTTGTTTGTACAAAAACTTTTTAACTTTATATAATCAAAATTATCTATTTTATGATCAATAATGATCTCTAGTTCTTTTTGATCACAAACTCCTTCTTCTTCCACAAATCTGAAAGATAAACTATCCTAGGTTCTTCTGGTTTGTTTAGAATATCATTCTTTATGTCTAGATCATGAATCCATTTTGACCTGATTTTGGTATATGGTATTAGGTGAGGGTCTGTGCCTTCTTTCTGCCATACGAATTTCCAATTTTCCCAGCAATTTTTGTCAAATAGCGAATTCTTATCCCAAAAGCTAAAGCCTTTGGGTTTATTAAATACTAGATTGCTATAGTCATTGATTATTTTGTTCTGTGAACCTAACCTATTCCACTGATCAACTTCTCTTAGCCAGTACCAAATGGTTTTGATGACTGCTGCTTTATAATATAGTTTTAGATCTGGTACAGCTAGGCCACCTTCATTTGCTTTTCTCTTCATTAATTCCTTTGAAATTCTTGACCTTTTGTTCTTCCAGATGAATTTTGCTGTTATTTTTTCTAGGTCAGTAAAATAGGGAGTTTGAATGGTATAACACTAAATAAATTATTATTTAGGGAGTATTGTCATCTTTGTTATATTCACTTGACCTATCCGAGAGTTTTGTAGTTTTGCTCATATAGTTCTTGACGTTCCCTTGGCAGAGAGATTCCCAAATATTTTATATTATCAACAGTCATTTTAAATGGAATTTCTCTTTGTATCTCTTGCTGTTGGATTTTGTTAGTAAAATATAAAAATACTGATGATCTATGTGGATTTATTTTGTCTCCTGCAACCATGTTAAAGTTGTAAATTATTTCTAATAGTTTTTTAGTTGATTCTCTAGGGTTTCTTTGGTATTTTTAAGATACAGACATAGGATTGCTATTGTGAGTCAAAAAATATGTACATCTTAGTAACTCTTTGGACATAGTTCTTAACTGTGTTTCATTATCTCTAGACTAATTAATTTATAACTTCACCAAACTAATGAGCATGGCTGTTTTTTCACAGCCCCTCTAATATTTGTCATTTTCAGGTTTTTGGTAATCTTTATCATTCTGATGTGTGTGTGATAGAAATTCATAATTGCTTAATTTACATTTCATCTTTGTGAGGTTTTGCTCCCTGCTGCCAATTTCAGGGCTCAACTCTTTCAAAACATCTTTCAACTGTAGTATGCTCAATTATAGTGACTATAACCTCTCTGTGTTGTGCTGACACAGCTTTAATTATAGCCTCTGTTTTCAGCTAATGAAATCCAAGCAAATTGCTTTGGGAAAACATGACTTTTCATCAATTAATCAATCAGTCAATAAAGATTATTATTAAATGCCTACTTCCTGCCAGACACTGTGCTAAGCACTGGGAATATCAATGTTTTAAAAAAGAAAAAAGAAAAAAAAAAAAAAAAAAAGACAGTCCCTGACCTCAAGATTCTTACAATCTAATAGACAATATACAAAATAAAGCTGAAAAGGAGAGAGAAAAAGAAGTGGTAATCAAGAAGGAGCCTGACACAGGCATATGCTGGAAAATGTCTCAGAGAGGTCATAAAAATAGTATAGGTCAGTTGAGAAATGGGGAGATATATGAAATGGGTTCTTTTATATGTGGAAGTTTGGAATATATGGCCCCACTCTTTCTAATCAGAGGGGAAAGGGATAATGATGAAATCACCAAGACTGATAAGATCTTTTAGGATGATAAATTTATCACAATAATGAGCTTCCTATGACATGATTGAGAAATCAATACAAGTTCCCAAGTAGAACATCTAGTTGAAAATTACAGCTCTGTGAATTTAAATATAAATTTGTAATGAGTTCTCTTTCACTCAAAGCTGGCCGGAAACCAAAGAAGGATGCAGGAAAGAAAGAAAATAGAGTTTTATTACTTGAAAAAAAAAATTTAATAAAAATGACCCTACTCTCCCACAGACAGAGGTAATTTAGGAAGAAATGTACCCCCAAAATATTAAAAGAAAATGTCTGTACTTTTCTGTTTATTGTATGTTCCAAGTAAATATACCTTTATAAAAGGTAATTGATGTCCACTGATTAAATTGACAAGATGCTAGTCACTGGGATTTAATAGTAGGGGAAGCTGAGGTCTGTGCTTAAGCCAGTTCAAACTGGTTCATGAAAACTGAATTTCAGCATATTTATATTTTAGAAATTGGCAAATGCTACAAATCAGAGCAGGATTTATTGTTTTGTTAATTTCTAGACTTAGAAAAAAAATGTTAACAATAAAGCTTGAAAAATGTGTCAGAACCAAAATGGCGGAGTAAAGACAGGAACTCATCCAACCTCTCCCTAAACCATTCCAAATTTCTTTAAATAATGACTCTAAACTAATTTGAGTGCCAGAACATCCCAAAAGACAGACTAGAACATTGTCCAGCTGAAAAGAATTTAGAAAGTCATCAAGAAAGGTCTGTGACACCAGGGTAGGAGTCCATATGCAGTCATGGGGTGAGTCCCACCCTGCATAGGCCCAGCTCTAACCCGGACCCCAGCTCCACTTCTGAATCAGCCACAGTACTGGTGGCTTCCAGACCTTTCAGCCCAGAGACACCAAAGAGGACATTGAAAGACGGCAAAAAAAGGTCTGTAGAATCAGGGTTGGAGCGCAGTGCACAATCCTAACACAGGCTGTACCAATGCTGCCTGGGACAAAGCCCTGGCCTCCACCCCATCCCCAACCTCCACGTGTTCTGGTCCCAGTCCCAGCATTAGTTAGACCCCCATCATCAATGAGGTGGGACCTCTGAATCAGCAATAGCACTAGAGGCTTCTGGACCTTTGAGCCCTGGGAACACACAGGGAGGACTTGGAAGGCTGTTGGAATACACAGGCGTCACCTGACAGTAGCTGCTGGAGATCCAACCCAGACCTGCAGAATGGATTTCCTCTTGTGAGAGGATGATACAAAGAGACTAAGAGGCAGTTGCTTTTCTCTGATCTCTCTGAGAGGCCATTGCATTGTCTGACCTCTCTCCTCTTCCCTATGCTTCCAATTTATCTCATTCCCAGTCTGCAATACCTGTGTCAGCAAAGGCTTCCCTGCAACTCCTTCAGATGCTATGATTCACGGCTGTAGAAGGTCACGGAGAATTGATCTGTCCCTGGAAAGGATCTGTGGCAACAAAATGAAAATTCCTCTAATTCACTGAATGACCACCTTTTCCTCAGAAGGAGTATATTCAGTTTTGCTGAGTAGGTGATTTTTGGTTGTAATTCTGGTTCCCTTGTTCTCTGGAAAATAATATTCCAAGTCCTCCAGTCCTTTAATGCAAAAGCTGCTAAATCTTATGTGTCCTGACTGTGGCTCCACTATATTTGAAATGTTTCTTTCTATATGCTTGCACTATTTTTTTCTTGACCTGGGAATTCTGGAATTTGGCTATGATATTCCCAGGAGTTTTCATTTTGGGATCTCTTTCAGGAGGTTATTGGTGGATTTTCTCAATTTCTGTTTTATCCTCTGATTCTGGAATGTTGGGATAGTTTTCCTTGATAATTTCTTGAAAGATGATATCTAGGCTCTTTTTTTTATTATGACTTTCAGGGAAACCAAAAATTTTTAAATGATCTTTCCTAGATCTATTTTCCAGGTCATTTTCCAATGAGATATTTCACATTTTAAAAAATATTTTCTTTTTTTTTTTTTTGGCTTTGCTTTATTGTGCCTTGATTTTGCTTAAAGTCATTAAAGCTTTCCTTTGTTCAATTCTATTTTTTTTTATGAATTATTTTCTTCAGTGAGCTTTTGTACCTCCTTTTTTCAATTGGCCAATTTTGCTTTTTTTGCATTCTTCTCCTCACTAGCTTTTTCCATTTCCTTTTGCACCATTCTCAATTTTTTCCCTAATTTTCTCTCTCTCTCTCTCTCTCTCTCTCTCTCTCTCTCTCTCTCTCTCTCTCGCACTTGATTATCAAAATACCTTTTGTGGTGCTCCATGGCTTGAGCCCAATTCTTATATTTCTTGGAGGTTTTGGATATAGGAGCTTTGACTTGGTTACCATCTTCTGAATGTGTGTTTTGATCTTCCTTGTCACCATAATAACTTTCAATGGTCAGAAACCTTTTTTGTTGTCTGCTCATTTTCCTTACCTATTAATTGGCCCTTAACTCTTTTTTAAGCTAGGGCTCTGTTTCCAGGATGGAGGGTGCATTGTCTCAAGCTCCAGGGGTTTTGTGCAATTATTTTCAGAGATTCTTTGAGGAACCTGATCACAAGCACTCTTTCCTGCCTTGGAGCTTTTAGTTGTGTTCCTGTCCCACTGTAACTGTAAGATCATGTTCTGAATCATTAGAGTTCTGCTTTGCTGATGCTCAGGCCTTGGGATTGGGTCTGGTACTGCACTGGCATGTCCTGCACTTGGACTGTATACCAGACTTCCATCCTGTTGCCACAGACCCTCTCCAGTGACCTTCCAAGTCCTCCCTGGTGTTCCCAGTGCCAAGAAGTCCAAAAGCCTCTAGCACTATTGCTGATTGACCTGTGTATCTTGGTTTTTGTCTTATGATCTCCCTAGGATGCATCACTGTGTATCCCAGTTACACCATGATTGATGTTTCAACTAAAACCCCACCTTCCTCAGCTCTCTCTGTTCTCTCTTCACTCTGCTCACAATGCCAGTCACAGAGTTTTGTAGTCCTTTGATGTGGAATCATTAGGTAGAGGAGGGGAGATTTTAAAGAGGACACCTTTGTGCTCCACCTTTATACCATATAAACTACTCTCCAAAGATTCAAGCCTTATTTGTAGAGAAAGACCCTCCTCCTATTTTTCCACTGAATTATCATCAAAAGTAATTTTTTCTTGTTTTTCAGAAGCTTTATAATATGAAGGTTCAAAATTCTCTTAAATTTCTGACCTACTTGCTATTCTCCACACACAACATTCCATTAGCCATCTCTATGCTACTAAATAGTTTGTCTACTATGCCTGTAATGCTCCCTTAATGCTAGCCATTTCTTCCAGGTAGCCTTTCCAGTCTCCTTACCCCAACCACCAGTTTCTATTATTCTCTCTCTAGATATTAATCTATAGCTTCCTTCAAAGTTCATTTCAAGAGCCATTTCTTCCAGGTAGCCTTTCCAGTCTCTTCACCCCAACCACCAGTTTCTATTAGTCTCTCTCTTACTTTGTATCTATTTTTTATATATTACGTACAACAGAACATTGATGGATGAGGGGGCTGAAATATTTTCTACTCAGATGTTCAACTCTGCATTCATGAGGACCAGATTCAGTCCCAGGGGAACCTAAACAATACAGAGTAGAGTAAGGCCTCTGTTTCTTTATCTGTAAAATTACAAGTTTGAATAAATTGATGTCTGAGCACCTTTTCAGATCTAAACCTATTATTATGAATTACATTTAACATCACATAGCATAGCCATTCATACTTTCTTTCTCTGGGCTATTTTGTTCATGCCTTCACATTGGCTGATCTGCATTCCCAGAAAAAATCCTTCATGATGCAAAATATACATCATTCTTTCCTGTAACTCTCAAGCCTTCACCAATGTGCTTCCAAGTACAAAAAATCAGCTTAACACAATAGCATCATTATATCTTCAAGAGAAGCATTTACTTAATGATGAGACATATAAAACAAATGCAGTAAAAATCAATATACAATAAATCACTCATATTCCTGAGCCAAATTCTCCCACTAATACACTTAATGTCCATAATGATAGTAGACAGTGGCAGAAATCTAGTAGGAAAGAATAAGAGTAAAGAAAACCCATGTACTGAGGGCATTTCACCACTTTGGAAAACTAGAGGCTTTAACATCCTTGGTTCATTTAGGAATAATATTCACCAAAGTCACTCTTCTACTTTCTGGTCTTTCCTTTTCTCTTGTTTGGCAAATCCTCTCCTCTTCTGGTAATCTCCTGAACTGATTAATTGGTGACAGCTGATTTCTGGGTCATATGCACAAGATGGAAGATTGTCTTCTCTGATCCTCATAACCTTTCAAGTCTCTCTGATATAGGGATTACATACAAGAAATAAAATGAGCACAATAATTTCTATGAGGTTGCAAGACCACAAAGAGAGTAAAAAGTTGAACAGCTAACAACAAAAAGAATCTCATGAGGACTACTATGTGTCTAATACCATACAGAATCCCATTGGGAATGTCTACTCTAAGGCTATTTAAGCAGAGAATGAGATCCTAGAGCTCCATATCTCAAAAAGCTATTACTCTGAGAGTGAAGAATGACTACTGGGGACATGAGGACAGAGACCGCACTTACTCAAAAGGAAATAACTCTGATGTGTCTGATATAATCACCAGTCTCATCCTTCCCCCCTCTCTTGTTTCCCAAAAGAATAAGAAGAGGCAATGAATATAAGAGTGTATGGTCTTGTTCCTTTTATATGTGAGCAGTGTGTTTGCAGAAAAGGATAGAAAATGAATTTCAGCATGAAGAAAAAGTAACAAATCATTTTGTGAAATAATTATGGTGCTGTCCTTTCCATGTGAAAACACATTAGTGAATGAAAAGGGCAAAAGAATCTTCTATGTGCCAAAACAAAATTCACATGTGAATATGATTTTTGGACAAATATGTGAAATTTCACTTTAGACAGGGTCAAAGAAAGAATTTTTGAATAAAGGAAAAGGAGGATTTAATCACTTTAAGAACAATATAAAGTGCTGCCCCTTTTACATATGAATTTGGTCATTTTAAGGGGCATAAAAATAACTTTTGGGCACTAAAAACTATGAAGTCCATATGTGAAAAAATAATTTTAAATAGAATAGATGCAGACTATTAGGAATACCCAGTAGGGAACTGGGAGGACTTATGTGAAGACAGTAAAAAATGCAGCTTCACAGGCATTGCGGTCCATCAGATAATTTATATGTGATTATTTTTCAAACTTGAGAAATTAAAATTCACAAAGCAATAAATCAAATAACTCAAAAGTGTGAGATGACTAAATAATGACTGTTGGTTTCATAACTAACAAAAGTTAGATTTGTAAGTAAAATGAATATAATACGAATATCTATCTTCTAGGGTTATTATCAAGATCAAATAAGAGAACAGTTGTACAGCACTTTAGAAATCTTAAAGTGCTATTATTACTAGCTATTATAATTATGCAAGCTATTTTACCTCATGAAGGAAAGATGGATCACTGTGTACCAAGAAGCTCTAATTTGGACAATTGAGGGAAGTAAAGAATCAATCAGTCAATAGGCCTTCATTATGTATCAGGAGCTATGCTAAGTGCTGGGAATATAAAGGAACGGGAAAAAACATTGTCTCTAACCTCAGGGAGTTCACATTCTAAAGGAGGAGGAGACAACATGAAAATAGTTATGTACATGCAAGATATATGCAAAGTAATGCAACTTAATCTTAGAGGGAAACCGTGAGCAGTAGGGTAAAAAACCAGGGAGGAGAACAGGAAGGCCTCCTGCAGAAGATGAGTTTTGAGCTGAGTTTTGAAAGAAGTCAGGAAAACAAGAATTGGAAGGTAAGGAGAGCATTCCAAACATGGAGGATAGATAATGCAAATGCATAGGGTTGGAAGTTGAAATACCATATGCAAGGAATAAGTAATCAGTGGTAGCTGGATCACAGAGTATATGTGGAAGTGAAAAGATTGAAAAGGTAAGTTGTGGAGGGTTTTATATGCCAAGCAGAGGACTTCATATTTGATACTTACTGCCTTGTAGGTGGGGTAATATAATCAGATCTTTGCTTTAGGAAAATCACTTCAGTAGTTGAATAGAAGATAGATTGAAATAAGGAAAGACTTGCTATAAGGGGAGCAATTTAAAAACTATTGGAAATGTTGAAGCATGAGGAAGTGAGGCATCTGTACTAGGATGGTAGCTGTGGGAGTACAGAAAAAGGGATATAAGTGAGAGAAGCTATGGGGTTAAAAATGATGATACATGGCAATAGTAAGTGTAGAAAGACTGAGAATGAAGAGGAGAGCATCACAACAAGGTTATGAGCATTATCATTACCCTCCCAAATAATAGAGAAGAAAGGAAGAGAGGAGAGTTTTGGGGAAAATGTAATGAAATCTCTTTTGGACATGTTGAGTTTGAGATATCTATGAGATATCCAATTTGAAATGTCCAAAAGGAAGATGGTGATAAAGGACTGAAACTCAGAAGAGAAATTATATAGATCTTAGACTCATTTGCATAGAGTTGATAATTGATACAACTGGGAACTGATGAAATCACCAAGTGATATATTATGGAAGGAGCAAAGAAGAGGGTTCAAGACAAAGCTTCGGAAAACACTCAGTTAGTGATCAAAACCTGGATGAGAATTCAGCAAAGGGGACTTAAGAAAGAGGAGTCACACTGGTAGGAAGAGAGCCAGGAAAGTGCAGCATCATGAAAACAGGAAAGTATAAAAGATGCAGGAGTAGATGATTATGTCTATTAAAGGCAATGGAAAGAGCAAGAAGAATGAATGATGGTAATTAAGTGATTGGTAATTTTGAAGAGTCTTTTTGCCATTGAATGATGAGATTACAAAGATTTAGCCAAATATATATATATATATATATATATATATATTATATATATATATATATATATATATATATATATATATATAGCAGTGAGTGAAAGTAAAGGAATTGAAAGAAACCAAGAGGAAACAGCTTTTTCAAGGAATTTGATTCAGAACGGCAGTAGGATGGGAGAGATGGGACAATAGCTACCAGGGATGACTAAATCAAGTAAGCATTTTTTAAAGGATAGGGAAGACCTGGGAGTATTTGGAGGTATCAGGGAAGCAGTCAGAAGAAATTGAAGAATAGGGATAAAGTGGGAATAATAGTAGAAGGCAATCTGCTGGAGGATATGGAAAACACTGGGAGCTAGAGTACATATAGAGGGGCAATTCTTACCTCCCCCCCAAAAAAAGAAGGGTTATGGCTTTGTTAGAAATAGGAGGTAAAGGAGGGAAGGGAAACATGATCAAATGATTAAGATGAGGAGGAAGAGAGAAGCAGAATCTCTTGGTAAATGATGCAGCAAGAGAAATCAAGAAGAACCCAGCAGAACAGCAGCCAAGAAGATACCAGATTCAACTGCCTATAAGACTTGAACTATTGTATATGAGAAACTGTAAAGTGACAGAAAAACTTATAACTTTGTGCATTTTTGGAAAATGAAGTTTAGTAGCCTGCTGATTGGAAAAGAATTTAATTCCCTTCAGCATTATCTATACCAGTGAGATGAAACTTTTTAGAGATGTCTGTTGAATACTGCTTCCCACCCTACTCTGAAAGGGGAAAGCAAAGGAGGAAATAAAGGCTTTGTGGCTACTTTGTTGTATAATATAATAATAGAATCTGATTGTGTTGAGGTGGAGATGAATGAGGTACCTTTTGCTCAGAGACTCAAGTTCACAAGTTCAGAAGCAAAAGAATTCACTAACTCCCAGAGACTATGGCAAAAGAAGGCTTTATTAAAAGATGCCAAGAGGAATTCTCTTAGGCATATCTTTCTCAATGGAGAGATAGATCTGCAAATAATCATTTTTCAGAGACCCCTTTTATGTGTACTTACACAGAGGGGAAGTTTGATAATTCTCAACTGAATGTGAAATCTTGCCTGGGATTGTGACTTCCTAACAAGATCAATAGGAGCTTGATTTGCTTTTGAATGTCACAGCTTATTGTACTCTGAGACCATTTAGAGGGATAAATGAAAGGCGACATTGTTTCTGTGATTTTACATAATTTTACGAGCTCACTCAGGTCATGTAATGCCGGAGAAACTGAGGCAGGAGAGAGATTAGAGAGTTTTTAATATTTTATTAATGGGAGAGTAAGATTGACTGGACAGGACTCATCTCAGATTATCCAGTCAGACAGAGATAAGTATACTGGGACCAAGGAATCCATATTGGTCCCAGGGCTGGAGGACCCAAAGAATCCAGCGTCCAGCATACAGCTGCCAGATGCCATTCTCCAGCCATGAATGGAAGAACCCCAACTTCTTAAATACCTTTTTGGAGACAAAGAAGAGAAAGGGAGGGAAAGTTTTTTTATCAGGGAGGGGAAGCCATAAAACCTAAAAATTCCAGAGACAAAGTAGGTAAAGATATCATGGGTTGATCTTGGAATATTCTAAAGGAATATTGTAAATCCATAAAAGAATCAGGAGATCTACTCTTTTATCTTGCTAATTCATAACCCGAGAGCAAATAATCCTTAGTTTTACTGGGTCAGAGACAGAACAATTAAGATAACTGAGACAGGGAAACTGAGTCAGGACAGTTAAAGAAAACTGTGGCATAACATTCCACACTTTTTCTCCTAAATATTCAAACCTTTGAATCTCAGCACCTTCCTCTAGATACCCAGGAGGTCTTTGTCCCACCTTATGTAAAGCAAATGAGCCAAAAATAAAACTAAAAAAAATGTAAAGACTCATTGGCAAGAGCAAGTCTCTCCCTGATAACCCCAGAGTTAACAGCTGTACAAAGGCTCCCTTGTTGCAAGCATGTCAGGTCCTCTACAGTTTTGGAGCACCACCTCAGCCAGAGAATCCAGTTTGAGATGGACAGTTAGGTCTGTGGTCATTTGTGCACTTAACTCAGTCTCTGCTTACAAAGCAGCAGAGTCCAAGGCCCATTCAGAGAGGCAGCCCTCTCCATGGGGGAAGGATGAGGCTTGCAGTACTCCACCCGTCCCCACCCAGAGAAACAGGACTGCTATTAGAATACAGATTTCTGAGCAGATTATGCACAGTTAGACCATCAAGGCAGGCAAACTCCAAACTTTTTAGGTGCCTCAAGCCAAACTTCAAGGTCCTTTGAAATGCTGAAATACTTAATGAACTGGGGTTACAGGAATGGAAAAATAGATCAGAGAGACTGCCAGTGTCAGGACAGGTGTCTGATTTCTAAAACTTTTCTAAAAAAATCTCAAAAACTGAGTCTGCCAGGGCACTTTTAACAAAATAAGGGATTCTAAAATGAAAGCATCCACATTCAATCTGAACTAGTGAGGTAGGGGGTGGGGCAGAGATACCTAAGGCAAAATAGGAGCTAGGGGTTCCCATTCTTTTTGGTATTTTGAAAAAAATATACCAGTTTCCCCAATGTTCTATCTCTATCTCCCCCTTTTTTTTTCTCACGGAAAGGAATTATCAAATGACCATTCCCCATATAAGTCCCAAGAGCAAATCAAAATCCCTCTACATAACAGACTAATACAGTAGCATTTCCTAAAAAGGCTTAAAAAGCCCTCAAACATAACAGCAATAATTACACAGTTTTAACAAATCCCATCCCAAATCTTAAAACACACAGTAATAGATGATCCAGGCAAGGTTTAACAGTCAGTCAACCACCATTCCCAAAGTCCCTCATATCAGTCCAAAGTACACTCGATGCAGGGTCCAGTCCATGGTCTCATTTTAAAACTGCTGCTTCAGGCTGTGAAGTGACAGGAGGCTCTCATTCCTTGCAGAGTGGGTGTGTGCCATGGTGACAATCAAAGCTGATCAAAGCTGATCAAAGCTGATCCAGGTTCCAGAAGCAAGTCAATATCTGTAATTTGACCAAAATCTAGAACAAAAACACAAATCTTAACACATAAAGATTAGATCAGTCTCAGATAGAAAGACTCAGTTCACCAGACTGTTGCAAAACATGAGGAGGCCAAAATAATTGGCCAGCAGTTTCCTATGTGAAGAAATGAGTTTGCTTTAGAGGCCAAGCAAATGGCTGCAGTCTTACAGACCCCTGTTAATTGTCCACTTATCGTGTAGAAACCTAGAAACAAAACACAAATATCCAGTAACAGACAGATGACCAGGCGAAATAGTTGCCCAAGCATTTAGGATACAATGATTACATATAACCAGACTGAAAATAGCAAAGCATGACATAATTGAATTGCATTTAACAGTTCTATTGACCATTGCTCTGATCAGAGAGAGATCAGTTACAGAAGGAAAAATTCAAGAACATAA
This sequence comes from Antechinus flavipes, assembly GCF_016432865.1. Lineage (NCBI taxonomy): Eukaryota > Metazoa > Chordata > Mammalia > Dasyuromorphia > Dasyuridae > Antechinus > Antechinus flavipes. The sequence continues at coordinate 651,936,847 of NC_067398.1, forward strand.
CTATAATATAACATAAGCAGTTGAGTTTTAACAGCTTATCAATCAATTGCCCCAGTAACTGTCAGAGGGTGGAGCTTTAAAACTCCCAAATAGCATTAACTAATTAACTCTAAGCCCAAAACTTTTACCTCCAATAACAGATGTCATTAATCAAATTTCTGATAAATCTTAAACAAAGAGTTACCATAACCTTACAGTAATAACAAAAAGAAATTTCGCCTCAGTAAGTTCACAATTTAGAACAATTATCATATCTAGGTAGATGTTACATGAGTGAACATTATACATACAAATCAGTTTGCTTTTAAAATATCCAATACATAGAAAAACATCCCAAATTGCATATTGTCCATAACAAACATTTTCAAAAGGACAAAGAAAAAAATTATTATGTTCAGAGGCCCTTTAAATAACCTCAGGATGACCCAATACAATCAATTTAAACTTATGCAAAACACCCAATTCCACATAAAAGAATTCAAGAAGGGTTTTTTTTTAACATAGCAATTAAACTTTTAGAAATACTCAGACCAAAGTATGGATCACATTTATGACCATATCTCTTAACCAAGAAAACTTTATTCAATCAATTTAACCCAAAAGTAAGTATGTCCTTAAAAATCACAGTTAGCTGCACTGCCGCAATCAGATAAGAATAAAAACGGCAGGAACATACTCAGGGGGGTGAGGGAAGTAGAGGATTCCACGTGGCCACCCTTCCCCCACTCCTGACCCCTAGGAAAAAAACTTCCCTCAGGTTCCCCACTCAATTTCCTATATGGGAATCCTTTTCAAGATTTAACCCATCAGTTTCCCAATACCAGGTTTCTTCCCAAATCCACCCATTTCCAACTTTCTCTTTCCCCCGACTACATATTTAAACAATCTCCTTTCCTTTAAATGTTAGCATACTGCTGTATATTAACTTTCCAAGCTTTCAAATCCCTTTCAATCTATTTTTTCTTTCTTTTTCTTTTTTTCTTCCTTTCTCTCCCTTTTCTCCCTTTTTCTCACAGGCTGCTGCAGTCAGCCAGAGACAGAAGAGAGTGAAAGATTTTTCAAACTTCTTGATATTTTCTAAGCCTGCAACACAGAGGCTGAATTCTTATCTCTTACAAGCTTCCTAAATTTTAACACAGACACACACAGACAAACATGGAGCTCCAATTTACTATGCACAGTTGCAACGTTGTTTTCCAACCAACAACATAACAGACAAACCACACAGAACATAGAACATATATGACAGACTACACAGTTACAACATTAAGCAAACATACCCAGAGGCTATTTTCCAGCGTCCCAGAAAATACCCGTCTCAGAATTTTTAAACCCGTCGGTATTTATTCTGAGACTATAGGTTGCTAGCAACAGAACAGACCAGAACCAGAACCAAAACCAGATAGACTTACTCTCCCGAATGCCGAATCAAATGCCGAATCGATTCGTTGTCCACTGTAGGCCGGAATGAGACTGAAGAACTGCTTCCTTTTCCCAAGGAACAGACCCAGGTCCTGAGCCCCCCTCAGGCCTAGGTGGAGACCGAGAGGTCTCTAATCTCTAATCCAGTTCTCAGTTTCTATTATCTCGGTGGGAACCTCCGAATTGTAATGCCGGAGAAACTGAGGCAGGAGAGAGATTAGAGAGTTTTTAATATTTTATTAATGGGAGAGTAAGATTGACTGGACAGGACTCTCATCTCAGATTATCTAGTCAGACAGAGATAAGTATACTGGGACCAAGGAATCCATATTGGTCCCAGGGCTGGAGGACCCAAAGAATCCAGCGTCCAGCATACAGCTGCCAGATGCCATTCTCCAGCCATGAATGGAAGAACCCCAACTTCTTAAATACCTTTTTGGAGACAAAGAAGAGAAAGGGAGGGAAAGTTTTTTTATCAGGGAGGGGAAGCCATAAAACCTAAAAATTCCAGAGACAAAGTAGTAAAGATATCATGGGTTGATCTTGGAATATTCTAAAGGAATATTGTAAATCCATAAAAGAATCAGGAGATCTACTCTTTTATCTTGCTAATTCATAACCCGAGAGCAAATAATCCTTAGTTTTACTGGGTCAGAGACAGAACAATTAAGATAACTGAGACAGGGAAACTGAGTCAGGACAGTTAAAGAAAACTGTGGCATAACAGTCATACAGAGTTCACCCCATCAATTGGACAACAGAACCTCCTGTAGCATGAAAAGTTGGATGGGCCTATCTGTATTATCTAGAGTCATCCTGATGACCTTTATGGTTCTTTTGGCTTAGGGGAATTGCTAGTCGATATAAAATTATAAATAAATAATGCAATGTTGGTGGAGTTGTGAAATGATCTAACCATTGTGGAGAACAATTTGCAACTATGACCAAGGGACTATAAAACTGTGCATACCCTTTGACCCAACAATGCCATTACTGGGTCCATATCCCAAAGAAATCATAAAGAAGGGAAAATAATCCACATGCACAAAATATTTGTAGCAGCTGTTTTTGTAGTAGCAAAAAACTGGAAAATGAATAGATACTCATCAATAGAATAAGTTGTGATTCATGAAAGGAATGGAATGTTATTGTTCTATAAAAATAATGAACAAGTTGATTTTAGAAAGATTTACATGAACTGATGCTGAGTGAAACAAGCAGAACCAGGAATATATTGTACATAGTAACAGGAAAATTGTGTAATGATCAACTATGAAAGACTTGGTTCTTCTCAGTGGTTCAATTATCCAAAGCAATCCGAATAAACTTTGAATAAAAGCACCATTTGTATCCAAAAAGAACTGTGAAGATGGAATGTAAATCAACATATGCTATGCTTACTTCTTTTTTCTGTTTTTTTTTCTCTTATGGTTTTTCCCTTTTGTCAAATTTAGAAGTTGCTAAATGAAAAATGAGAACTCCACAGAGTATATCAGCATAATAGTTCATTCATTTCTAAGAAGGCAGCATTTAATTATATCAAAATAAGGTAAAAGTAAAGCTTAGAGAGATGCAGAATTCTTGTTTTACTAAGACCACAGATAAAATCCAATTTTATGCAGATTATGCCTTTTGATGCCCTGAAGGCTACTTAGGTTGCAAAGATTTATGATGCATCTCAACTACTGAGTGCTGATTGCTTAGTGATAATGACATAATTCTAGAGAGATGGCCTGGAGGGAAGGATCTGGAAAGTTAGAAAAGTAGGTTTCTAAATTTCAAGCTTTCCAGATTTCCCCCACAAATAGAACAACAGGGCAAACATAGCCAGTGAAATATCAAGAAGACCTGGGGCAGGACAGGGGTCCTCCTCGATCCAAGAAGATTTGAAGAAAGCCCCCAGGCCAAGAATTAACCTGTGTGAAGTGCAAACATTTCTGGATTAAATCCACAGAAACAGAAATTGGAGAGAAATGGCTAAACACTTCCATAGTGTTCTCCACAGACCAGCATCAATGTTGAAGTCATTGACCATATACGTCAGATTGAAGTCAATCCTCCCCAAGCTTGAAATTCCAACTGAAGAAGAGTTACTTAAGTTATGTGACAAAGCACCTGGTGCTGATTTTATTCCAACTGACATTTAAAATGCGGGGGGTCCATTGCACCTTCAAAAACTGACTGAAATTTTCTGAGTTATATGGCAAGAGGAGGTTATCCCCCAGGACTTCATTCCAATGAGGAAGAACACAGAATCAAGGTCTGCAACCATACAGATAGATTCTTCAACTTGAAAAGGTTATAAGCCAAAACTAAAGTGAAGTGGGGTCTCGGTGCCTGATTTTTTTGTTTGAGGAAGATTATACCTTCAATGTAGCCGCTGAAGCTGAGATGCAACAAAGTATTGATTGATTCTCTGCAGTTTTCTTTGGGCCTAATGATTAACACCAAGAAAACATAGGAGCTCCATCAACCAGCACCACACCATATAGGTGGAACCATCTTTACAGCAAATGGGGAAATTTGAATATCTTAGCAGCACACTTAGCAGTAGAGATGTACACATTGAAAATGAGGTTGATGTGTGTATTTCCAAAGCTAAGTTGGTGTTTTGGGAGGTTCCAAAAGAAAGTGTGAGAGAGACATATTAGACTAATTACCAAACTGAAAGTCTACAGAACCATTTTGCTAACCTCATTGATGTATGCCTGTGAAACATGGGACAGTGTACCAATGCTGTGCCAGGAAACTAAATTGCATCCATTTGAATTTTCTTAGGAAGATTCTAAACATCACCTGGCAGAATAAGATACCAGACACTCAAAATAAACTGCCAAGCATTCAAACTCAATTACAGAGAGCATAACTCTGTTAGACTGGCCACATTGTTTGAATGTACAATTGCCAAATGTACACTTGCCAAAAAAGAATATTTTATAGAAAAGATATACAATACAAACCCTCACATAGTAGACAGAAAAATCAATATAAGGATACTCTCAAAGTCTCTCTTAAGAACTTTGAAATTGATTGTGGGGCATGGGAGACACAGACACAGGACTACCTAGAATGATATGCTCCTATCAGAATAGACACTGTGCTCTATGAGCAAAGCAGAATTGAAATAATTCAAAAGTGCTAAGTGAAATGAGCAGAACCAGGAGATCATTATACACTTCGACAACGATATTGTATGAGGATGTATTCTGATGGAAGTGGATTTCTATGACAAAGAGACCTAACTGAGTTTCAATGGATAAATGATGGACAGAAACAGCTACACCCAAAGAAGGAACACTGGGAAATAAATGTGAACTATTTGCATTTTTGATTTTCTTTCCGAGTTATTTTTACCTTCTGAATCCAATTCTCCCTGTGCAACAGGAGAACTGTTCGGTTCTGCAAATATGTATTGTATCTAGGATATACTGCAATATATTTAACATATATAGGACTGCTTGCCATCTTGGGGGGGGGGGGGGTGGAGGGAGGGAGGGGAAAAAAATGAAACATAAGCGAGTGCAAGGGATAATGTTGTAAAAAAATTATCCTGGCATGGATTCTGTCAATACAAAGTTATTATTAAATAAAATTAAATTAAAAAAAAACTATTAAAAAAGAAATAATTCAAAAGTAACATGAGATACACAAATCTTGAAATATACTCTAAATGCTCATATGGATTTTTCTGTGGTAAAATATTCCAAGTTCATATTGGTCTGCTCAACCCTAACATAGTGATATCATTTTAGTTCTCTTCAAGAATGAAGGACAAACAACCAATCACTATTTCTTCTATATTTCTTCTAACACAGTAATATTCTAATACATTCTGGCTCCACAATTTGTTTAGCCTTTCCCAAAAATAATGAACATCTATTTTGTTTCCAATTCTTTGCTATCACAGAAATTATTGCCATACATATTTTGGTCTATATGAGGATTTTCTTTTTATCAATGACCTTCTTGATGGTATAAATTTAGCAATGAAATTTCTGGGTCAAAGAGCATAAACATTTTAATCACTTTATTTTTGTAATTCTAAATTGCTTTCCAAAATCATTGAATTGATTCACAACTCCACCAGTAATGACACTCTTCCCAGATCCCCTTCATTGACTTCCATTTTTTGTCATCTTTGCCAATTTGTGCAGTGATATAAAACCTCAGGATTGGAGCCACCATAAGGATAATGCAAGATTTAGCACCTTCCACATTAAAGAACCAAAGGGCTTGGAATATGATGTTCCAGAGAACATTGAAACTAGAATTGCAACCAAGAATAACCTACCCAGCAAACCTGACCATAATCCTTCAGGAGAAAAATGAATATTCATGAAACGAGGATTTTCATGCATTTGTAGTGAAAAGAGCTAAATGGAAAATTTGATTCAAATATAGAACTCTGGATAAGCAAAAGGAAGTAATCAGGAAAATGATATCAAAAGATTTATCTATTTATATTCCTACATGGGAGGATGATACTTGTAATTTATTAGAACTTTCTCATTATTATAGCAGTTAGAAGGCGTATATAGACAAAAGGCACAAGTGTGAGTTGAATATGAAGGTATAATATCTTTTTTTTTTAATAATTTTTTATTGATAGAATGCATGCCAGGGTAATTTTTACAGCATTATCCCTTGCATTCATTTCTGTTCCGATTTTACCCCTCCCTCCCTCCACCCCTTCCCCGAGATGGCAAGAGTCCTTTACATGTTGAATGGGTTGCAGTATATCCTAGATACAATATATGTGTGCAGAACCAAACAGTTTTCTTGTTGCACAGGGAGAATTGGATTCAGAAGGTATAAATAACCCGGGAGGAAAAACATAAATGCAAGCAGTTTATATTCATTTCCAGTGTTCTTTCTCTGGGTGTAGCTGCTTCTATAAAGCATCTTTGATCAATTAAGGCTCTCTTTATCGAAGAGGTCCACTTCCATCAGAATACATCCTCAAACAGTATCATTGTTGAGGTATATAATGATCTCCTGGTTCTGCTCATTTCACTCAGCATCAGTTCATGTAAGTCTCACCAGTCCTCTCTGTATTCATCCTGCTGGTCGTTCCTTACAGAACAATAATATTCCATAATGTTCATATACCACAATATAATATCTTTTTGAAAAATGATTAAATTAAGGGATAAAAGAGGAATGTACTAGGAGAAAGAGAAAAGAAGTGGAATATTGCAAATTATCTGCCATTAAAGAAAAAGAGGCAAGAAAAAGCTTTTAAGATGGACGAGGTGGACAGTATAAGAGAGGATAAGTATAAAAACTTTATTCTCATCAGAACTGGCTCAAAGAAGAAATATTATGCACATTCAATAAGGGTTTAAAAATCTATCTTATCCTGCAGGAAAATAGGAGAGGGATGGGATATGGGAGGAGATAGGATGATAAAAGAGAGGGTATTTGGGGGAGGCAGTGGTCAGTACCAAAACACTTCTGAGGAGTAATAGGGTGAAAGGGGAGAGAGAATAAATGGTGTGGAGGTGGGAGGGATACTGCTAGCAATAGTAAGTAGAAAAAAAATGCCAAAACAAGTTTCTCTGCTAAGGCCTCATTTCTCAAACATAGAGGGAATTGAGTCAAATTTATAAAAAAGTAAAAGTAAAAACCATGCCCCAACTTATCAATGATCAAAAGATATGATCTGTGCCCAAAGGGCTATAAATTCATGTACATTCTTTGACCTAACAAGGCCACCACTTGGCATGAATATCAAAAGAGATTTAGGGGGGGAAAAAGAAAAAAATGATATATATACAAAAAATATTTATAGCAACTCTTCTCAGGGCAAAAAAAAAAAAAAAAAAAAAAAAGGAAATTTAGGGGATGTCCATCAACTGGGGAATGGTTCGATAAACTGTGATGTAGGTTTGTGATATAATATTATTTTTTGGAGAATTATGAACAAGATGCTCTCATTTAAAAATCTGAAAAGTCTTCTATGAAATCAAGCAAAATAAAACGTATTACTTACAAAGTAATAGCAATGTTCTGGGATGACCAACTGTAAATGACTTTGCTATTCTCAGTTGTATAATCATAATATAGCTATTCTCAAGGCATTATGATGAACAATCCTATACATAGCCAGAGAAGGAACTGATTGTGTCTGAATACAGATTGAAGCATTCTTCTCTTCCTCTCTCTGTCTCTCTTTCTTTTTAACTTAATTTTTCTTGAGGATTATTTTCATTAGGGTGGGATAGCTATGTTTTCTTTCATAACTTGACTTTTATGAAACTTTTGTATAATTTTACACATGATTTTTTAATTGTGGGTGGAGATAAGGGAAAGAACCTAAAACTCAAAAATTTTAAAAACAAATTTAAATTTTTTTTTGTTTTGAATGTAACTGGGAAAAAAACATTAAATAAATAATGCTGGAGAAACTGAGGCAAAATAGAGATTAGAGAATTTTTAATGTTTTATTAATGGAGAGCTTGACTGGGTACAAAACAGGATTCATGTTGATTCCAGCCAGCTGGATTGGACTCTTGTCTCAAAGTATCCAGCAGAAAGCAAGGGATTCCAGAGACTCTTATAGGGCTCCAGTGATCAGGGACACAAAGGCAAGGTTAGGGTAGAGCACTACCTTAAGTGGGAACTTCCAGGTCTGACAGGTTGGGTGTAAGCAAGGATCATAAATTCTAATAAGTTGGGAGGCTAGGAGTCACTAAGTCTGAGATAGGAAATATGACTACCTATCTTGAGATAAACCATCTGCAGTTTATGACTCTCTGGAATGCTAGCAGTCAGGGCTCCCAGCCCTAATTATCTCAGTCCTAATGTCCAGAAAGGGGGGTTGCCACCAGGAAGACTGAGATAGAACAATTCTGGGAGACTGAGGCAGAACAATTAAAGGAAAGTGTGGCATAACATGAAATATAATGAAACATAGCACCCCAAAGCCAATAACTAACATATATATATCACTTTAAGGTTGGGAAAACACTTCACAGATATTGTCTTATTTTAGCCCTAATTTTCATGTTTCTTAGAAAAGATTCTAATAGATCACCATTGTGTATGACACTTGTTTTTGATTTTACTTATTTCTTTTTAGTTATATACTTTAGTTATATATTTAATATACATTAAATAGGGTCCCTCTATATATTGTATAGGGTTTTTATTCTAAGTGAATATTGCAACTTGTCAAATGCTTTTCCTATTTCTATTAAGATAATCATGTCCTTTGGGATTTTTTATATACTTTATTATTTTCTTAATGATGAGCTATCCTTGAAGCTTTGATATAAATCCAACTTGATTATAACGAAGATGCAGGAAAATATGATGTACTCTAATCAAATCAATGAACGGAAAAGCTCCTGTATTAAGAAAAGAGACTGCTGGAGAATGGGTGAAGTAACAAATGGAAATCAGAGTAGATGAAAAATATATAGAAATCTTGGGATGGCGATCTTTCAAGAAATAAAGTCTACAGGGATTTAATGCTTTAGGAGTACTACCTCTAAGACAATGTGTCTCTTAGTAAAAGATAATTGATTCCTACACACACACACACACACACACACACACACACCAATTGCTAGTCCCCTCCCTAGACTCCCTGGGAAATTACTTTGAATTTACATAGAATGGAAATAAGAAGACCTCAGAAGTGAGTTTTATAATAATCCAGAAAAGTGGAAATACCAAGGTGTGAGCTCTATGAGAGCACCGACTTTGTTTTTTTTGGTCTTCCTTTCCCTAGTGCTTAGCATAGTATCTGACACACAGTAAATTTTTAACAAATGCTTGTTAAAAATGATTTCAGAAAGGAAAGAGGAGAGACTTACATGAACTGATGCTGAGTGAAATGAGGAGGACTTCAGGAGATCATTATATACTTCAACAATAGTACTATATGATGATCAACTCTGATGGACAAGGCCATCTTCAGCAAGGAGATGAACCAAATCAGTTCCAATAGAGCAGTAATGAATTGAACCAGCTACACCCAGCGAAAGAACTCTGGGAGATGGCTATGAACCACTATTTCAAAGTCTGATTCTTTTTGTTCAGCAAAATAACTGTTTGGACATGTATACTTATATTGTATTTAATTTATACTTTAACATATTTAACATGTATTGATGAACCTGCCATCTGAGGGAGGAGGTGGGGGAAAAGAGGGAAAAAGTTGGAATAAAAGGTTTGGCAATTGTCAATGCTGTAAAATTACCCATGCATGTAACTTGTAAATAAAAAGCTATTAAAAAAAAAAAAAAAAACTTCAGTTACTGGAAAAAAAAATGCTTGTTGACTTACTCACAAGGAAGCTTAAACTAGTTTTGGTATTCAGGCTGGATTGAATCAATGAGAAAATGTTGGCAGAAGGTTATTAGCATAATTTAGGCAGGTACTAATTGACTGTTATAGTAGGGTGGAAGAAGCAGGAATAAAGAAGTGGGAATGAATAATATCCTAGAGGCTGAAGCCTGGAAAGTGTCATTATTATTTAGAAGTTGGAAAATGACTTATTTAGGACTCTTGTAAACATTTCCAGTCTTTGCTTTAAGACCTTCAGGAGTAAAGCATTTATTCTCCTTCAAGACATTCCATTCCTCTTTGAGACAACTCTTAACAGTTTAAAAAGTTCTTCACTTCATTTAGCCCAAACCCAACTCCCTGCAACGTCTCATCCCATCCTAGGTCTGCCTTTTAGGCCAAGCTTTAAAACAAAGTCTAATTTCTCTCCCACATACCATTTCTTCAAATACTTTAATAGGTAGCCAAATCCCAATTTTGTTCAAGCACAGAGGAAGGGAAAGAATTAGAATTCCTCTGGTTTGTCCCCTTCTATTATACCTAAATATGGCCATTTAAGTCCAGTAGGTGAACTAACTTGGACAGCACTTCCTCAAGATCATTTTTAGGTAATATCATGGTTTGGATCAAATGATCTCAGATCAGGATGATGGGCCATTGGTCAAGAAACTCCCATCCACTTTGTGACCTCTGTCAAAAGGGGAAGAAAGTGCTGGTGTGTGTCTAAGTGGGAATGAAATACAGGTGTGCTCCCCATACACACTCTCCTCACAACCTCCAACAGACTAGCTGGTTTCTGCCACAGGTGTTTCTGAGGTTTCATCACTGTGAGTTCCAACTCAGTCTACACAGTGATACATGCCCTACCTTAAACCCCAGGTATGGCAGGGTCTATGGAAGGTGTTCCTAGCTGATTCGCAAGATTCTGAAGTGTATGGAGAAGTCCTTATAGCAGAGTGGTGATTAATGATAGAAAGAGAAGAACCTGGAAGTGGCAATGGGAAGCAAGAACTATTTTAAGTCCAATGTCTTCTAGTGAATCTGTGGAATGAGTGAAAGTGCAGTCAGTGTTAGGAACATGGATGTTGTGTCATCAGGAAGGAGCTAGATCTCAATGATTGCAAGGAGATGGAAGGAGTTAAAAAGAAAAAAGTTTCAGATAAAAGCAAATAATTATCTATGGAGCAGGCATTCCAGAGAGCACAGTGGAGGGAATGGGTAGCTTTAGCATAGAATGCTAGGGAGATTCAGTTGAGGGGATAAGAACAAGGAAGAATAAGTAGGGGACATAGAGCAGGTTTGAACAATGTCAACCAGCAGTTTAGAATCACTGGGATAGGGAATGAGATAACATCAGTGAAAATTTTTTAATTAATAGTATGAATTCAGGTTGGTTATCATAATCCCCTAGGAGTTCTGCCTCTGGTAGGGTTGTCCCAAGATCCAAAAACCAAGAAGTTGAGGATAGTAAGGAATGTGATGGAATGGCTAGCCTAGAAAAGGTAGAATTCTTTTAAGTTGGAATGAAATGAGCCTAGTACAGCTAGATGTCAAATTATATGATAAAGTAGTGTGCCACCCTCGCTGGGATATTTCCCAAGTTTATGTTCTCATTCATGGGTTGAGAGGAAGCTGCTATTTTAAGTTCTAGGAGCCACCCCATAGGGCCATAATCCTATTATTATAAGTCATGAGCTCCAAGTTATGGGTTCCCTGTTAGTAATCAATCAGTCAACATTTTTCTAATAATATTTCTTAAGCACTTATGAAGCAACACTGTGAGAAGCACTAGGGCTACCAAAAAAAGTTAAAAACACTAGTCCCTTCCCTCAAAGAGCTCACATTCTAATGGAGGAAGCAACATAATCATAACTATGTACAGACAACTTATATTTAGAATAAAGGAAAGATAATCTCAGAGGTATAGCATAAGCAGTAGGGGGAAAGGGTGAGATGACCAGGAAAGGTCTGTTATAGGAAGTAAGATTTACATTTGAGATAAATTTTGAAGAAGGTCATGAAAGTCAGGAAGAAGATGGAGCATTCTATACATAGACAGTTTGTGAAAAGGCACTAAGTCAGGAGATGGAGTATCATGTTTGAGTAACAGCAAGTAAACTGGCATAGGTAAATCACAGAATACTTGAAGGGGAGTAAGAAGACTAAAAAGAAGAACTTGAAATGCCAAGAAGATCATTTCATATTTTGATTCTAAAGCTGAGTTACTAAAGTTCACTGAACAAAAGGGTGATCATTGCTAATTTTAGCAAAAGTAGTTTCAGTTGAATGACATCAGAAGCCAAATTACAGAGAATTTTGAAGTATATGAAAGGAGGGAAAGTGAAGCTACCCAGTATATGTGTCTTTCTCAAGAAGTCTGGACAAGCAAATGATTAGCACTGTGTGATGACCACCTTTAGCACCCAGAGTATATTAAAATCAGCTGGAGTCAGAATAGGGGAAAATCCTTGATCTTTATTCTTTGTGGAGGTGAAGGAGAATGGCAATACGAAGTGAGAACAGTGCCAACAAGAATCTGACCAGCAGTGCCTCTAGCTCTCACACTCCACCCACCAAATCCTCTATGTAATCTTCTATACAACACATCAAACTTGCACAGAGAGTGGGTGGGGCCATTTTTCTCCAAGCATATATTAATAGAGTATTGTCCAATTGCTAATTAGCCGCAAATGCTTAGGACCTCAGTGCACCGAGAAACTTCAAGAGCTCCCGCCCATTACAGCTCTGTTTCCTGTATAGGACTAAGGCACATTTTTTCACCAATATACACAGAACTTTGTGCCATTTGTCAGCCAGGTGAAAGGTGAACTGGAGTGAGAAGAATCTTGAGAGAGAAAGCCCAACAAGAAGACTATAACAAAACGCCATGCTTGGGGTGATAAAGGTCTATATCAGGGTAATGGAAATATGAGGGAGAGAAATAGACATATTATGAAGGCAGAAAGAAGACTTGGAAGAGAATGGATATGGGGATGAATTAAGTGAGAAGTAGAAAACACTGAGATTGTGAAACTTGATGACTAAGATATTGGTGCTACTTTCAACAGCAATAGAGAAATTAGAAAAGGGAAGGACAAACCTGAAAAGAGTTACATGAACTGATGTAAAGTAAAATGAGGAGAACATTGTACACAGTAACAACAATATTATATAAGGACCAGCTATGAAAGGATTTAGCTATTCTCAGCACTTAAATGATACAAGACAATTCTGAAAAATAACATAAAAAATGTTGTCCTCCTCCAGAGAAAAGAATTGTTGGAGTCTGAATGTAGTTTGAAGCATTGTTTTTTACTTTATTTTTCTTGGGATTTTTTATCTCTGTTTTCTTTTACAATGTGACTAATATATGTGTTTTGCATAACTGCACATGTATAATCAATATTAAATTGTTTTCTTCTCAATGAGGGAAGAAGTAGAAGAAGAGAATTTAGAACTCAATTTTTTAAAAAATGCTTAAAATTGTTTTTACATTTAATTAGGGAAAAATAAAATATTAAAGAAAGAAAGAGGGAAAGGTTTGGGGTGGAAAGATAATGAATTCTGTTTTTAATATATTGAATTTGAGATGCCTATAGAACATTCAGTTTAAGACATCCAAAAGGCAATTGGTGATATAGACTGGAGCCTAGAAGAAAAATGAAAGCTGCATACATAGCACTGGGAATCATTCTCATATACATGATAATTAAATCTATGAGAAATGATAAGTTCACCAAATGAAATAGTATAAAGGAAGAAAAGGGTCCAGAACAGACCTTTGGAGGATATTTACGATTAGAAAATAAAACTTTGATGAAAAGTCAGTAAAGGAGACTGAAAAAAAGTGATAAGAAAAGTAGGAGAGTACAAAGAAAAGTATCAAAGATTGCCAAGAGGTCAAGAAAGATGAAGATTGAAAAAGGGTGGTTAAATTTGGCAGTTCAAAAGTTTTTGCTAGCTTTAGAAAGAGTAGTGTCAATTGAATGATATCAGAAACCAAATTACAGAAGATTTGGAAATATATGAAAGGAGAGAGAACCTATTTAGCATATATGACTGTCAGGGGCCGAGACCTAGTCATTGGGAACCTTAACAGAGACTGCCTCTTCCAGCTTCCCTGAGCCAGATGGGGCTTCGGACGTCTCTGGCCCTCCTCGTGGAGATGGGAGGAGGGAAATAACAGACAGAGAACCGAGGTGGATAGAATGCAATGATGTTTATTGATGTTACAAGTCAGCGGTGTCTCCCCCAAGCCATCCCGAGTCCATTCCTTTTATAGTCCTTTTCCCTCCACTTGTAATTCATCTATTGGGGCAGGGACTCCTCTCCAATCCCTCCCCGAAGGAGGAGCCCATCCTTTCTGTGCCTACCCTGCCACGGGCCAGGTTCCACCACTTCAGCGTGGTAATCAAGGAATCCTGGGTTAGGATGGGTCCTGGCACAAAGGAGTCCTCAACTCACTTCAGGAGGTTCAGGTCCAGGGCCCCAAACATATGACTTTCTCAAGAAGTTTGGGTAAGCAGGAGGTTAGCTCTGCTCCCTGAATAGGCCCAAAGCATACTCTCCCAACAATGTACACAGAGGCCATGAGAAGAATGAGTTACATGATGGTAGTGAGACACATAACATGCTATCAAATGAAAAGGAAGGTGGTGTTACAGTGGATAAAATGCTGAATAGGGAATAGATGTCTCTTTTGTTACATGATAAAACATTATCATATGTGAGTATAATCTTACTTTTTTTCTATTTATCCATTTTTAATTGATTATTTCCAAACTACCAAGTACTCTTCAAATAATAGCACTAAACATTTATTTTATTCTAAAGAACTAAAGTTAGCAACATATATATAATCTTACTTCTTTAGCTAAAATGAAGAAATAATCACACTCTGTTCCCTTACAACAAAATCCCAGATTTCCAATACTAGAAGTTACTCCAGTGACTATCCAATACATAAATAAAAAAGAATCCCTTCTATAATCCATGTGACATGCGGTCATAAAGACTTGCCTAAAAATCTCCTCATACTTCCCAAGATATCCTATTCCATTTTTCGGTGGGGCTATGTATTCTTCTGTCTTACAAAGCAGTTCGTTCCATTTTTGGATAGGACTGAATATTAGTGATAAGGTCCTAAATGTGGATGTGTTGGGTAGAGAGAAACTGAAGAACTGATCCCTGAGACAGGCAAGGAATAGGCACTAATAGAAATCAGTTTAGATTCATGGTCCCACCCTCCAGTCAGAAATCAAATTTATGTCAGACCTCTGAAGCCTACCCTCTGTAGGGGTCTTGGGCAGCCTCACCTTGTCATGTCCTATCAGAAATTCCAATCATTTCCCTGAGGTTAAATTTTCTCTATAAAATCTCCTTATGGCCCATGCCATACTGACTACCCTCTTTTGGGTCAGTCTGCCATGACGCTCTGTCTCCTGGTGTCTTTTTCCTTGCCCCTCTCCATGCCACATGGTCTCTCCTAATCCCACCATACCTTGAGGTGTCTCTCCTAACCTCACTTCTCCTTATAGCTAGCTAACTCTTTTGGGCTGGTAAATCCTTTTCAGGATTAAACCTGTCAATTAAGGACGTGCCCTAATCTCATAGGGTATTTCCTTTCTCCTGGTAAATGGCAAGTTCCACATAGAGAACTTGCCCTTTCCATCATTAATTATTAAAACCTTTTCTATGCTCTCTTAACTCTATTTCATATTTACCATTTCTAGTGTCTATTGCATCCCTTCATTTTGTCTGCAACCTATTCCCCTAAATAAATCATCCTTTTGCCAAAGAGAATGGCAATTTTGAATTCACATGACTGAATCCCAACTTTTGGTGCCTGCCATCACCTGGTATCTACATCATCCATATTATTCGGATTTGTTTCTCTTTTGACTACCAGAAAGAGAACTAGTAAGGAATATTTTGTTTTATAAAAGATCTTTCTTTTTGTCTTAGAGCTCTTTGGGGTATATGACTATTAGTGAGAAAATTGAATCAAAGAAACAATTCAGTGTCTTTTTTCAAAGCTTTCTGAATCTTATTCCAACAGCATGGCCTTAAAACAAGCTAACAAAGCAATTAAAATCTCCCCTGAGTGGGAATTCTTCTACCACACAATTCAAAAAGTATTACTTATAACTTCACCGATATCATTAAAGAATGAAAGAATCCTTGAAAATGATATCAGAGACCCTTGAAGGTTCTACATGAGTACATATCAAAAGTATATAGGCTCTATTGCAAAAATTTCTTAGAAAAGATGCATAAGCTCATGAACACAATGCTCAGATTCTAATAGAGAGGAACTATACTCTTCAATCCAGTGATACTGGCCTCCTCGGTTCTTCATGAACAAGGCTCTCCATTTCTTGACTCCAAGCATTTTGTCTGACTGTTCCCCAGGTCTGGAAGAATGTCCCTCCTCATTTGCACTCACTGATTTCTCTGATTTTTTAAATCTCGACTAAAATTCTATCTTTTGGGGGGAGCTTTTCCCATTCTCTCTTAATTCTAGTGCCTTCCCTTCTTTATTTCCTATTTATCCTGTATATATCATTTGTATATATTGCTGTTGCCACAATACCACATTGCCACAATTGTGAACTCCTTGAAAATAGGGTCTTTTGTCTCTATGTGTCCAGCTCTGCCTGGTGCTAAATAAAATAACTAATTGACTAATAAGCTCCTTCCCTAGAGGCTATTATAGCCATACTTCTAATAAAGCTTTAGCATACCATCTCAACTTTTTTAAATGTTTTATATATGTATATATATATATATGTACATATATATAATATGCATACACATGCATATATATACATATATGTTATATATATATATCTTTGTTTTTACACATCACATGTATACATTTATATGTGTATCTTTATACACACATATATAATATACATTTATGAATATATACTTATATGTGTATCTTTGTATTTTATATATACACATATATTATGCATATATATGTATGTATGTATATAACTGCACATCCAATACTCTTTCTGGAAGAACATGCCCATCCATATGTTCCCTACATTCTCTGTTATACTGGAAAGGCCATAGGATAGAGGCATTCTTCCTGAAAGCTAGTTGCCAGGGGAAGAGTTGAAGATCAAAACCACTAGGTATAATCACTCAGATCACAGTAGGTCCAGTCTCTGATTTATTTTATTAATATAGGACATGGGGACATAGAGCATCAGTCCTGGAGTCAGGGGAACCTGAGTTCAAATCTGGTTTCAGACACTTAACACTTCCTAGCTGTGTGACCCTGGGCAAGTCACTTAACCCCAATTGCCTCAGCAAAAATAATTATAATAATAATACAGGACATACAGTTAAGAAACTAGTTAGCTACTTACAAGCACACTTGATTTCTAAGCACGATTATTACTAGGATGGCACCTGTAACAATAAGGATGTGAGACTTTTTATGCTTCCTTGAAAATGGCTCTCTAATGTCCTCTAACACCCCCTGTATTGACCTTACAGGGTTAAAGAAGTGCCAAACTCATCCCAGACCAACAAGATAAGGCTATCTTTAGTATCTTGAAGTTTTGTATCCAAATTCTCTTTAAAAATTGACACTTGTAAATGATAAAGCTCAAATTCATAGCCAGTTCATATCACAAGTCCAAAGAGATGAATGTATGGCCAAGTTGCCCTCCTGGCTCCTGGTTCACTGGTTTCCTAATTGTTGCTGCTATTGTTGTTGTTGTTGTGCCATGTCCAATTTTTAGTGACTCAATTTGTAAATTTCTTGGCAAAGATTCTAGAGTAGTCTTGAGGTTTTTTTCTTCAGTTTATTTTACAAATGAGAAACTAAGACAGACAGGATTGAGCGACTTCCCCAAAGTCAAACAGCCAGTAGGTTTCAAAAGATAGAATAAGTTAGGAAGAAGAGTCTTCTTGACCCCAGGCCTAGATGCTCTATCCACTGCACTACCTTCCTAGATCCTCTTATAGTCTAACTACAATAGATTCTTATTTATCACATTCTGTCTCTGCCCCAATATACAAACACACTCATGAGAGACATATATACACATAGAGACACAGTAGTAGGACTACTTCTAAGAGGTTTCCCAGGCCTGGATTCTTTAGGCTGTAGCTGTGTTCTCAGATCTGGTCCTGATCTTGTCTCAGGGAGTATGGGTTTTTTGTCAGAGCCTGTACCTAGGTTTCAACACGGTGAGTCTTGCACAGTAGTAAATGCCTGAGTCCTCCTTCTGCAGATGGCGCAGAGTCAGGGAGACTGTACCAGCCTCATTGTTCCTGAAAATGAAGGCTCTATCTTGAATGCTCTTCTTGTATTCCTTTTTGTTACCTAACCCAGCAGTGATACTGGCCACAAATTCCTTAGTCCCTCCAGGTGGGCTCCAGTGCCAAGAAAAGGAAAAGTCCTTAAAGCGGAGTCCTGAGGCTGTACAGGTCAGGGTCAAGTTCTGGCCCTCATAAGTCAATTTACCTCCTGTCTCCACCAGCTGCACCTGGGCCCAGGACCCTGCAGAGGAAACATGGAAAAAGAAGGTCAACCCCATACTGAGTTCTTGGTAAGGAAAGCTGGAGGACCAGGACAGAGATACCTGAAAGCTAATGAAAGGCTAGGTCTCACACTTGGGGGCTCCTCGGGAGAAAAGCCCAAGTCACTGAGAGCCAGGTGCAAGGAACTATATACCCAGGCAATTGAAGAAGGAAGAATGGGGAACAGAATGGAACAGAAATAACTGGAAGCTAGTAATCCAGGAAGAGAGGAGGAAGGGAATGAGGGCAGAGATACCTGAAAGATTAAAGAAGAGTAGTCCCAAAAGATAGGCCATGGCAAGCATAGTAGGGCTCCTGGTAAACATTTTGCCAACTATAAAAAGCATGGAGCAAGTTTCAAGGGGTGTGTTAGAGCCAGACAGTTGTGATCTAGGGTTGATTATGTCTGCATGGATATGTGGTCAGCCAGACAGAGCAGTCTTTAAAAAGGTAGCTGAGAGCAATGGTATCAGCAGCCCATCCCCCATCTGGGGTGGGGAGGACAAGGGTGGAGCAGAAGAGAAAGACAAAAGTGAATCAAAAGAGAAGGAACTTGCCCAGTATAACTGTGACTATATGGCTGACTCCCAACTCCCTTCTGTATCATGGAGTATATCCTTCACATAGTTTAGGGATGCTCAAGGCACAGGCAACCATTCATAAGTGTGCTAAGCAGGTAAGTCTAGTTTATGTCTTTAGTGCCATACTTATTAATCTACAAAAGTGTCATTTTAGAGAATTAGACAAAAAGAAAATGAAATTCCTCTAAAGGAACAAAAAATCAAGCAACAAGAACAATGCAGTCCTATTAAGACCATTTTTAAAAGTCCACTTATTTATATGTTTGTGTTTTGTTTTTTCAATACAGCCAATTAATTGGCCTTGAAACAGTTTTAATTTCTTTTTGCAGGGGGTAAAAAAGCAGGGGGGAGGAGGGCTGTCAAACACAACATTGAAAATTTGGTATCGTTTCCTAGCTAAGAACTTCAGATTCAAAAGACTTAATATTGTATGATATTTTTATATGCCTTTTTCTTTTTCTGTATGTGTATATGTGTCCATCCATTTGTCTCTGTGTGTCTGACTCTCTGTTTCTGTCTTTCTGTCTGTGTCTCTCCCTTTTTTTCTGTGTGTCTCTATCTCTGTCTGTGTGTATGTGTGTCTCTCTGTCTCTGTCTCTATCACTTTCTCTCTCTGTCTCTGTCCCCCTCTTTCTCCCTGTCTATCTGTGTGTGTGTCTTCCCCTTTACACATTCAGAAATGATTATTGTGACCCTGAATACTAAATCAAATCAAATTGGCTGCAGTAAAATAAAGGAAGAGTGGATTATCCTACTTTGGGGTATATATGACCCTCCTTCTCTTTGCAGATACCTTCAGCTCCATCATCTCTTCTCATCTATAGAACATCCTATCTCAGCATTCCTTGAGGTGTTTGGATAAGTTCTGTGTTGTCACCAAATCTCCTGAGTGATAGCAGAGAAAAGGTGCTGTAAGGTTTGTATTGTACAACCAGCAAAGATTGCTGTTCATTGCTCATTAATATTTTTCTGCAAGGAGAATTAACAATGTTTGCTTAAGCACTTTTCAAAACAAGGACATGCCTAACCCTAGGCATCAGTAATTGAATCACTGAAGCTCAATTCAGAAAGCAAACCACTGGGATTTGCTCCAGAGTAACCTGAGGGGAAATGAAGTTTGAACAAACCATAGGACACTCTGAATCTTTTGCCTCTGACTTCCTCTTTTGTTTCTTCCCCCTAACATGGATGACCAAACAGTGATTATGAGATAGATCACTTGAATGGGAGCACCTGGTCCTTTCTCTCAGTTAAGCTAATTAGAAGCTGCAACAGGCACCTACCAATACATTCTTCTTAAAAATGATCTCTAACGAATGGATCTGCTGGCCTGATTCAAAGATATGAATCTTGCAGGACTTGTTTGTACCATAGAGAGTTGAGGTATAAGTTAAATGGTTGTTTACCTTTTCCACAAAATGTTTCATGATTTGTTCTACATATCACTCCTCTACAAGCATACAGAAGTTATGTCTCTGCTTCATATTTAAATTTTTGTTAATTCAGGCTCTTCAATATGTGTGTGACTGCTTAAGCATAATACCCACAGGAGAACTTTAGAGAGAAAAACTGAGGAACCCTGAAACCCAGAACAATTTTGTGAAAAGGGAGCCCCTATCAAAGACAGCCTCAGTGCAAGCAAATAAGACTAGTCTCATAGCAGTACTCATTAGAGAAAAGTCAGAGACCCTTGTAGCCTATTCTAATTTTCCAGTGAGGCCAATGGTAATTGACAGAAAAGCAGCCTCTTGAGCTGTGTGTAATACACAGAGATACCTGAGCCATGCAGCAGCAAACAGAACTGTAGGAAGAGAAGAGAAAAGGCATATATTAGTATGTTAGCACAATTTTAAAACTAAAAGAATGTTGGTGATAGCTTTCTGTTCAGAAATAGCAAGAATAGAAGGCCATTATGAGAAATCCCCAGGGAAGTTATAAATTAAAAAAAAAAAAACCTTGGAATCCCCAAAAAGCAGCTAAGACAAGTACAAGTATATCCCAAACCCAGACATAGAAGAGTTCTGAGCTTATTCTAAGGTGGCATAATGAGTGTCTAGCACTCAACCTCAAAGATTGTGGGGGAGTCATGCCCAGAGGAAATTAACACAAAAAAATTCAACTGACCCAAAAGGAGACCAAACAGAACTGACAACTCCACCCAAAATACAGGAGGGAAGTTGGGGGAAGAGAAGTGGGAGTGAAGATTGGCCTTGACCTTAGAGTAAAAATTTACATACTAAACTTAGAATGATGAGTTAACCAAAGAAAAGCACTATCAAAAATTATTATGAACATAGACATCTCCCAAAAGAAGAAAAGGATGTCTAGGTAACAACTAGAATAGAGAATTGAAGAAAAAAATTAATTGTTCATAAATACTTTGTGATTATGATTATCTAGAAAAAATGTAACAAAATATAAAAAAAATTATATTAAAGTTCTCAAAGGAACAGTTAGAAGAATAAATAACTTAGAAAATGTAATGATAAAACTTATCAGGAAGTAACAGACTTTCTGAAAACTAGTATAATGGATAACTGGCCCATGACCCCAGTCCTTATAAAGCTGTGTGCACAGTATTCAGCAAATACAATCTCCATGTGGACTTGGGAGCATACACATATATTCTGTAATCAGATCCATTGACCTAAACTTTTATGAAGAGGATCTCTTTGATTACCTGTACAGCTAGAAAAGGTACATTTAAATATTCTTTTTCACCATAACCTGTCCCTTCACTTAGTTTGACTTCTTCTTGCCTGGTGGCCTTCAGGGAGAAAGAGAAATGATAGTGTAAGGCCCTTCTATGTGAGACCAGCATATGACCCATGAGTATAGGCCTCAATTCTTCTCTTTGACATTTATTCTTTAATTTTAAGTGAAAGAGATCAGAGATGGAGTCAAAGAGTAGAGCCCATACCCAGTTTTGTACCCAATCCAAAATCAGAGCTCTAGGGAGTGAGAAGCAGCCTTTGGAACCTAGTACATAAGGTAGGATCTTGTCCAACAATGACGCTGCAATTGGATGTGAATTTAGGACTACTGATATTTTAAGACCAAAAGAGAGTAGAGAGGAAAGTGGGGTGGGAGAAGGGGAGAGGAAAAGGGATGAAGAGGAAAATCAAGATACCTTCTCAATTCCCTCAGCTTCCTATCACCTCAGCTATTCCCTGGAGGGTGGAGCACTCATTTCTTCCCAAAGCCCTACTTTAGACAGGGCTGGATCTGAACTTCTAGTTCATTTTCCGCCTTACATATGCATCTCTGCTTTGTTTGAACCCCAAGGAACATGATGTGCCATGTATTCCCTGGTCACTCCCACTCAGTTTTTCAGTTTCCTCTTGTGTGTTATCTTCCCTCATTAGATTGTAAGTTCCTTGAGGACAGGGACTCTCATTCTTTTTCTCATTTGTATTCCCAGATTTAATGCCCTGAATCCGAAATCACATGTAACAGAAAGAGCATTAGGCTTGGAATCAAGAAAATCTGGATTTGAATCCTACTTCTGACCAATCAACCTAAAGTCATATGAGTCAAGCCCTGTTTTCCAGGGTTGACATGATTTAGTGTCATTCTTGTTTGTCCTTTGTTCTTTTTTTTGCTGAGGCAGTTGGGGTTGAGTGACTTGTCCAGGATTACACAGCTAGGATGTGTTAAGTGTCTGAGAACATATTTGAGCTCAGGTCCTTCTGACTTCAGGGCTGATACTCTATCCACTGTGCCACCTAGCTGCCCCTTTTATCCTTTGTTCTTGAAGAAGAGTATGCTATCAGGGAGATGATGCCAATGTTAAGGTTCAAAAGTTTGGGATCACAGACCAGTGTTGAGAGGAATTTGCAGGCTTGAACCCGTCTCCAAGTCAAAAGGTAAAGTTAATTGTAATTGTAATTATCAATTGAAGTGTACTAAATTCTAAAAGAATTTAGCAAAGAACCCAGAGAAAGAAGATAAATTTATAAGACTGTAATGGACCATAATATATATGCTTGGAGAAAGAATGGCCCCTGCCCACTCTTTGTGCAAGTCCTGATGTGATGTATAGGAAATGACGATTTTGGTGGGTGGAGGCAAGGGAGTGGAAAGGGAAGCGGAAAGGAAGATTGCTGGCTGGTATATATTAATAGAGTATGGTCCAATTACTATTTAGCTCACGTGCTTGGGACCTCAGTGCATCAACTCAAGCCTCAGCCCATTACATCAGATGAAGTTAGAGAGACCAGAGCTTTGTGTTACTTATTTGCTAATTTTATGCTTACAAATAGTTTTGAGGAGTGATCTATTCACTATTGTCTCAAGAATTTGGTAATCACTGACCAGCAGATTATCTGTCTGACAGTCAGCAAAGTTTGTAGGACTATCCTAACGCCAGAAAATTTTAGATCATTGGCAGATTGTTAAAACAAAAGCACTATAAGATCAGGAGAACTCATCACTGCTATGCTTCCCCTAGAAGCTGTAACCCATCACCATGACATGCAAGTGAATAGGATTTGAGGGAGGGAGGGCTGTGCAAAGTTACCTGCCACATTTTCCCCTCCAGAGCCATCTGGGTCCAATAGTCAGATGTATATCAAGTCTACTGGAGATGGCCTTGGATGAAAGGGGAGACCTTGACCTTTTTAAACTAAAGTCTGTAACATGTCTTAGTTTGACTGAAGCCACACCTATTCAGTGGTCAAGCTTAGGTAGCAATTGAGGCAAAGAATCTCATTCACCTAGTTTAAAAAATTTAAATAAATGACTGAATGAATTTGGGAGAGGAAGATGCTTGGGGTTTCTGGTCAAAGCAGAAATGATTTCTATTTGTATTCAATCTAAGTCAATCAAGACCCAAATAATGATCAAATGAGAGCACTCAAAGACCCCAGGAAAATAGGATCATGGATTTAGAACTGGAAGGGACAATTAGGGTCTTCTGATTCAACCCTTTCATTTTAAAAATGAGGAAACTAGGTTCAAAAAAGGTTGAGTTGCCTATTGTCCCACATGGGGATGTGCTGGACCCATTTTATAGAAAAAATAAATTTTGAATTTCAGTGTGAGCATTTATGCTTTGGAAATTAGCATATTCTATAAATGAGGACATTGTAGACTTTGGAAAGTTATGGAGTGTAATGGGCTGAGGCTTGAGTTGATGCACTGAGGTCCCAAGCACATGAGGCTAAATAGTAATTGGACCATACTCTATTAATATGTAAGCTTGGAGAAAGAATGGCCCCCACCCACTCTTTGTACAAGTCCTGATGTGTTGTATAGGAAATGACGATTTTGGTGGGTGGAGGCAGGGGAGTGGAGAAGGAAGGGGAGGAGAGACTTTTGGGACGGCCATTGCCACGGTTGCCTCCACTGTTGACTCCACTGTTGGCTTGGCTCGCGTTGCTCTCTCTTAGCTGGCTTCCTGTCGCAACTGCCTATATTTGCTATCGCAATCTTTCTTGCCTATATTTGCTATAGCAATCTTTATTCACCTCTTCACTTCAATAAATATTGAAGATTTTTCCCTTAACCTGAATTCCTGACTCCGGCTGACTTTAAATACGCGGTCATTACATTTGGCGCCCAAGCGTGGGAACCAAGGACCCTACTTTCACTGAAGAAGTCTCCAGTGACCAGGAACTTAGGTGAGTATAAGACAAACAGGGAACTTATTTTCTTAAAGACGAAAGCAGTAACTTTTTGGCTGAAATGGGACAGACCCTAGGTAAAGATTCTCCATCCCCCACCCCAACCCCCCCACCCCCAGCCCCACCCAGGAGTGGTGTTATAAAAAACCTGCGTGACCTGATAGAAGAGGAAGGGCTAGTTGTATCTTGGGAACACGCAGCTAAACTTTTGGATACATTAAAACGCACCTCCCCTGGGTTCTTAGAGGAAGAGCAAATCTCTCTGGGTAACTGGGCATTGGTTGGTCAACAGATCTCTGATTATAACATTGACAACCCTCAGTCAGTTCCCTTTGAGGCATTCTATTTATACAATACGATACAGTTGGCCTTAAAATACCGTACTAGTTTTAGGAGAAAAGGAAAAAACTCTAAGAATGGCCAAATGCGGAAGCCTGAGGTAAAGGAGGAAGACAAAGAACAGATTAATGGCCATATCCCCACAGGGCATGAAGACTTAAGTGAGGCTCAAGGGCGGGGTGAACCTGAGGCAGCTTTAGCCCCACCTGAGGAGCAGGTAATTGACTCTCCTCCATCAACTCCACCCTCCGGGTTGGAGGGAGGAGGGGTAGTAGGGGGGGCAGTGACAGCATCAGCACCTCCCCCCCAGCATCCAGCCCCTCCCCCACAGCGTCCAGCTGCTCCTTTGAGTAGATTGCAAAAGGCACTAATTAAGGCCAAAGAAGAAGGGAGAAATGTATTGGAAATCCAACACCACATTTTTCCAGTTATTCAACAGTTTGATTCTTCAGGTCAAGAAAGTAGAAGATACTCTCCTTTTGATATAGATATCCTCAAAGACCTGAAAAAAGCTTGCACTCTTTATGGGGCTACATCAGCTTATGTTAAGATGCTATTACAAAATTTGTCTTTTGAAATCTTGACCCCTGATGACTGGAAATCTATAGCAAAGATATGCCTAGAACCTGGACAAAACTACTTGTGGCTTTCTGAATATAGTGAGCTCTGTAGGATACAAGCCCAACAAAATAGTCAAAGTGGAGTTCATGCTGCAATCACCTATGACCTACTTACAGGTACAGGTCCTTATGCAAATGTCGCAGCACAAATTAATTATTCTGTAGCAGCATATGAGCAAATTGCTGTTAATGCTATCAAAGCGTGGGCTTCCCTCCACAGTAAAGACGACAAGAGGGGGGCCTTCACAAAAATAACACAAGGGCCAAATGAACCCTTTGCTGACTTTGTGGGACGTTTGCAGACAGCTATCACAAGAACAAATGGAGAAAATCCAATAACAGACGTTTTGATAAGGCAACTTGCTAAGGAAAATGCTAATGAGGTTTGCAGAAGAATTATACTAGGACTGCGCAGGGATGCTCCTTTAGAGGAGATCATAAGACGCTGTGCCACAGTGGACACAGGTGCCTTTTATACCCAGGCTATGGTGCAGACTTCCCAAAATTCAAACATGGGAAGACAGAATCCCTCTTGGCAAGGGACTTCCAGAGAGACTCGTAGATGCTTTCAGTGTGGAAAAGTAGGGCATCTGAAAGCTCAATGTTGGTATAGAGATAGAATGGGAAAACAAGGGGGGAGAACAAGACCCCAAACCCCATGTCCAAAATGCAACAGAGGCTTCCATTGGGCCTCAGAATGCAGACAGATTCAGGGAAACGGGATGAGGGGCCCAGCCCCAGGGCCCAAGGCAAAAAACACTTGGGGCATGATGGCAGCCAATGGTGCACCCAGGGAGGGCCTAGAAGTCCAGTATCCAGACATGACCAATCAGCCAGAAAGCCATATGATGGGAGAAGGGGATTACACAGTCAACCAGCCAGGAAGCAACCTGATGGCAGAAGGGAATTACAATTGGGGAGAATAGAGCTGTATGCAGCTGGGACAACTGAGATACCCCCTGGAGAGGTGAAATCTGTTCCTCTCCAGCCTATGGATCCCCTACCTCCAGGCACAGTAGGCTTGACCATTTCACCTCCTTTTTGTACAGGAAATATGTACAGAAGAATTGCATATGTTTAACATATATTTCATTACTTGCTGTGTAGGGGAGGGAGTGTGAGGAAGGAAGTGAGAAAAAATGTGGAACACAAGGTTTTGTAAGGGTGATTGTTGAAAGCTATTTATGCATTTATTTTGGAAAAAATGTTTTAAAAAGCAATCTGGTACTAAATAAGAAATAAAATAGTAGATTAATGGAATAGATTAGGTACACAATATACAGAAATAAATGACCACAATACCCTTATTTTTGACACAAAAATGTCAGAGGTTGTGGCAAAAATAACCACAACCACAATCACAAAAACAACAACAAAAACTGCTGAGAAAGCTGGAAAGCATTCCAGGAGAAATTAGGCATATACCAACATTTTACATTGTTTAGCAAAATAAACGCAAAGTGGTATATGATTTAGACATAAAGGAAAATGTTATTAGTAGAACATGGAAAAATTATCTGTCAGTTCTATAAATAATGAAAGAGCTCATGCCCCCCAAAAAAAGACAGAAAATCACAGGATCTAAAATTGATAGTTTAATTTAAATTTGAGGTTTTGCACAAATAAAACCAATATAGTCACAATTAGAAGAAAAGCAAGAAACTGAGGTAGAGGTAAGAGGATTTTACAGCAAATTTCTTTGAAAGCGCCTACTTTCTCAAATATATAGGAATCTGGGCCAAATTTATAGAAAAAAATAAGAGCTGGGGCAACTAGTTGGTGCAGTAGATAGAGCACCAGCCTGAAGTCAGGAGTAGCTGAGTTCAAATCTGGCCTCAGACTCTTAACACTTCTTAGCTATGTGACCGTGAATGAGTCATTTAACCCCAATTACCTTAGAAGAAAGAAAGAAAGAAAGAAAGAAAGAAAGAAAGAAAGAAAGAAAGAAAGAAAGAAAGAAAGAAAGAAAGAAAGAAAGAAAGAAAGAAAGAAAGAAAGAAAGAAAGAAAGAAAGAAAGAAAGAAAGAAAGAAAAAATAACAACTGATAAAAACTGATAAATGATCAGAGGATATAAACAGCAATTTTCAGACAAAGAATTCAAAGCTATAGTCATATAAAAATGCTCTGAATAATAATAATTTGATAAATGCACATTAAATAATACAATTCTGACAGAAAACAATGCTGAAGAGAATGTAGAAAAATGGGGATATTAATGCACTGCTAGGAGAGTTGTGAAATAGTCCACTCATTTTGGAGAACAATTTGGAATTACAGCCAATGTGCTATAAAAACCATGCATAACCTTTAACTCAGCAATACTGTTACTAAATGTATGTCTAGAAGAATACAAAGAAAAGTTTTTTAAAAATACATAGAAAAATATAGTAATTCTTAGAGCAGTGGCAAAGTGAAAACTAAGTAGATGATCATAAGTGGAACAAGTTGTTACTGTTGCAATGTAAGAAATAATGAAAAGGATGATTTCAAAAAAAACTCAGTGGATTTATATGAGCTGATACAAAGTGAAGTTAGAAAAACTAGAAGAACATTATACAAAGTAACAGCAATATTGTAACTATTGTAACAATAATCAACTATGAAAGACCTAGCTAGCTAGCTAGCTAGCTAGCTAATCAAATACAATAATTCACAACTCTAAATGACTTGATAATGAAAAATCCTACCCACCTCTAAAGAGACAATTCAGCACATAATGAAGTATATTTTTTCTCATTTTCTTTATTTTTCTTGCTTTTTTTTGGCACCATAACATGGAAATGTTTTGCATAACTTTCTATATTAAATGGATGTCATATTTCTTAATGAATGAATGGGAACAGGGTGGAGGGAGGGAAAGAATTTGTAACTGGAAATAAAAATTTTAAATAAATATAATACTTTTAAATTATATTTTATTTGTTTCGATCAGCAAAAATTTGCCTTTTCACTCTTCCTTCCAACCTTCTACCTAAATGAAAACAAAAGAAAGACAAAAACCATTACAAATATATGTAGTTAATCAAAACAAGTGTCTACATTGGTCATGTTCAAAAAAATTTGTCTCCTTCTGCACTCTGAGACCTTCACCTTTTTGTCAGGATATGGGTAGAATATTTCATTTCTTCTCTGTAATCATGGTTGGTCATTATGCTAATGGTTTATTATTCTTTCAGAACCGTTTGTCTTTACTATATATTAATTGTATAAATTGTTCATACAGGTCTTCCCAGATTTCAACCACTCCATCAACCCTTCCAACACAATAGTATCTTATTACATTTATATATTATTACTATTATCCAATTTATGCTTACCTTTTTAGATTGCTACTCTTTGATGTGTCAAAAAAGAGTTACAAAAATGTTTGTGCCTCCTTAGAGAGTATTTTGCTTAGGACTAATCTTTCCTTTAATCTATCTTCCTTCTAATTCCTCATTCTCTCTTTTTCTTTCTCCTTCCTCATTTCTTTTTGTGTAAAATACATTTTTATACTCATTTATGTGTATATATTCTTCCTTCCTTTGACTAATTCAAATGAGAGTGAGGTTTAAGTGTCAGATGTTCTCCCTACTCCCATTGTTTGTATAGATGTCAATTTATAAATACTGATTATATGACTTAATTTTCCCTAATCTTCTGTCCCCTCCCCATAGTGTGTTCCTCTTCCCCCTATTCTTCCATTTTCTTCTTAAAACCATCAACACATAACAAAACCATTCCCAGGCCTTCTCAATTAAATTCTTTCCATAACTTTTGATGATGATTGGGTTCAGAGGAGAACAGGTATCAATTCTCCCCACATTACAATGTAAACAGTTTTATGCTTGTCTAGTATTCTATCATTATTTATTCATGTTTACCTTTTTATGCATTCTGTTGATATTTTATGTTTGAAATTCAAGGTTTCTACAGAGCTCTGGTGTTTTCATAAGGAATAAGGGGATACCATCTATTTCATTAATAGATGCACCATGTTCCTAAATTTTTCTGATAAATTCTTTTTATTTATAAGTCACTATATTATTTGCCTTCTGTATTATTATATTCCAAGTCCTTTATTCCTTTATAGAATGATTGTTAAATCACTTATGAGTCAGACTATATATGGCTCTTTAGAATTTGAATTCTTTCTGGATATTTGCAATATTTTCTTTGACTTGGAAACTGAGTTCTGGTTATTATATTCCCTGGAATTTTTAAGGGGGGAGAGATTCTTTCAGGAAGTGAATATTTATTATTTATACTCTGCTCTCAGGTTCTAAGAAATTTGGGCTATTTTGTTTTAATATTTCTCGAGTCTAGGCTCATTTTGGGTCATAGAATTCAGATAATCCAATGACTCTCAAATTTCTAATCATTTTTTTTCCAGATCAGTCATTTTTACTATGAGATAGTTTACATTTTCTTCTCTTTTTTGTTTTTTCAATTTTTTATTATTTCTTGTTGTTTTGTGATGTTATTGGTTCCTATTTGATCCACTGAAATTTTCAGTGATTTTATTGTTTGGGTAAGTTTTTTTTTTTAATCTCTTGTGCCAAACTCTTAATTCCCTTTCCAATTTTTCTTCCATAATTTTCATTTCTTTTTCATTTTCCCCTGTAGCATTCTCAGTTTATTTAAAATTCTTAAAGTGCTATGTAAATACTTCATTATTAGTTCTAAGTTGTCTGATAACTAGTAACTCTGCAAAGGGAAGACTAGGAAAGTATTCAATGTACAGTATGAATCAACTATGTTACAGGTAATTCCTTTGAAGACATAAAAGAAATGTTTGATACAAAAAGGTCACACAAACGCACACTGAAAAGACTTAAGTAATCAGTCACTTATAATTGCATTTATGCCCTCCTGGGAAGTTAAAATTTTAAACATCAGAACATGATGCATTTCATAGGGCTACTAAATAGGTATATCACTTCAAGGAATCTCCTTCAAGATACATGACTTACCTGGCAAGCTAGGCTTAGACTCTTCTCTTTTCTGCAGTTGTATTCTCTGATCTGATCTAACTCCCTCTTCTGCCAGACTCTGACCAATGGACCCAGGATCTTCAATATCTCAAATTTGTGAGCTTGGCTTCAAGATTTTGATACATCCATCTCAGGATCATTGTTCAGCATCAGCTATGATCAGGGAAAAAAAAAAAAACAGCCAACAACAGCCATAAAGCAGAAGAGGTAGTCAAAGGTGCTGAATGAAACTCATCTTGAATCCCCCTGTTCTCACTGTCAGCCTTCTCCTTCAATCCAGGGATAGACTTGAGTAGCGCTGACAGAATCTTTAGACTGTAGATAGGAAGAGGGAATTGAAGATGGGTGACTCCTTTTTAAAGATCTATTGAGTCAACAGTACTTTTGCTGAATGACTAATAAAGAATTGCTTTGTCACACCTAAAACATCCAAGACACTTCAGTTCTAAATTACACATGAGGGGCTTTATAAGATATTAATCTTCAAAGTGTCCATGTGAGCAAATGTAACTGGTTAGAAACAGGCAGGGCAGCTGCAACCTACCCTGTTATAATTGTATCTGTCAAGGATATAACTGTCCATTTACCTAAGTTTATAACCTTAGCGACGAATTTAGTTTTTTATAATACTTCATTCTGTTCATTGACAGCCAATCAGCTACCAAGTCTTTACAGTTCTAACTCTGTCATGTCTCTAGCATCCTTTCATTTCCTCTATTCATGTAGCCTTGAGCCTAATTCAGGCCATCATCCTCTTGCCTGAACTATTGCAGTGGCATCCTAAGTAGTCTTCCTGCTTCAAGTCTCTAGTCTCTCAAATGCATTATTCACACAGCTGCCAAAGTGATCTCATGTCAGTCTTCTACTCAATAAATTTTTGTGATGCCTTATTGTGTGTAAATCAAACTATTCTGTTTAGTGTTCAAAGTCTTCATAATCTGACATGCCTTTCTAGCCTATAATATGCAAAATCCTTTCATCACACATTCCTGTAGTTCAGCCAACCTAACCTTTGTACTATTCTGTACACAAAATATTCTGTCTCATCTTCATTCATTTGTGCACAATGTCTCCCATAGAGTATGTTCCCCAATAGACTATGACCTTCTTGAAAGCAGGTATTGGTTTGGCGTTTTCTTTTTCTCAGAAGGACTCCTAAGCACTTGGTACCAGAACAGGCAGTTAATAATTAACATGTAAGCAGATACAGTAAGCTTTGAGTGCCACATAGTGGTTTTCAAAGGTATAACAACCCATGTAATCATTCAAAATACCAAAATCATCAGCTAAATCTCTCCACAAGAGAGCCTATCCCATTTGGTACCTTTAATATTTTTTTGTATACAAGTTGTGCCTCACACTCCAAGCAGAATACTTGGAATTGCTTCTGAAGAGCAAAGATTATTTTCTTTTATTATTTTTTTAGCTTCAGCACCTAGAACAGCACTTTATATATAGGTGATAAAAGCTTACCTACATTTAAAAAACAGAAAGGGTCCAGTGTATTTTGAGATCATTAAGACCATAAAATTAGATTTAAATAAAAATAATAATAGAAAAAATTAACAAACTACATCAAACTTTTAATTTGTTCTTTCTCTGTTTTTTTTTTTTTTTTGGTTGTGTACACAATTTGTTGATCTGCTCTTTCTCTATTTGTTGATATATGCAATTAGAGATATAATCCAAAATATTCTAAAGCAGTTCAACTACAAAAAACCATGGGGGTTTTATTGGATTGAAACAATAATAAGAGTCAACAATGCAAAGTGTCAACCTAAAAAGTTATTGCAAAATATGTTACAATGAAAACATAGTGTCCAAAAGGAGAAACAATTGTTCTTCTAAACAGATTGTGTTGAATCTGAAGGTATTCACCATATTTTACAAGATATACACAAGCTGGAATCTCCTCAGAAGACAGTGAAAGTCCTCAAATTCATACCCTTGAAAGAATTGTTATTGAGGGTAGTTAACCTGGAAGAAATTAATTTACTTTCACCCTTTTTGTAGTGGCAAGAAACTGAAAACTAAGTGGATGCCCATCAGTTGGAGAATGGCTAAATAAGTTATAGTATATGAATGCTATGGAATATTATTGTTCTATAAGAAACGATCAGGAGGATGATTTTAGAAAGGCCTGGAGAAATTACATGAACTCATGCTAAATAAAATGAGCAGAACCAGGAGATCATTATACATGGCAACAACAAGATTATATGATGATCAGTTCTGACGGACTTGACTCTTTCCAACAATGAGATGATTCAGGCCAGTTCCGATGATCTTGTGATGAAGAGAGCCAAAGAAAGGACTATGGGAATTGAGCAGATCACACCATAGTATTTTCATGTTTTTTGTTATTGTCTGCTTGCATTTTGTTTTCTTTCTCATTTTTTTCTTTTTGATTTGATTTCTCTTGTGCAACAAAATAATTGTATAAATGTGTATGCATATATTGGATTTAACATATATTTAAACATATTTAACATCTATTGGATTACTTGCCATCTAGGGGAGGGAGGAAAGGGAAATTTTTGAAACACAAGGTTTTGCAAGGATCAATGTTGAAAAATTATCCATGCATATGTTTTGAAAATAAAAAGCTTTGACAAGAAAAAAAAAAAAAGAAGAACCTTTGCCCTGTCACTGGGAGGGGGGCAGGAGGGGTGTGACAAAAGGAAGATTAGGAGAACTGTCTTCTGTTACTGAAGATAGAGTTCAGGAACACTGACTCGATAAAGTCTTAGGTTGTGAGTGTGAGGCAGCATACACTAATGAATGAAGTAACAGAGGGACAAGAACCTGCTTATTAATGGAGAAGACTAGTTGTGGTAATTCACAAGACAGCAGAGTCTCTGATTTCAGTTCTAAGACAAAGAGGTGACATTTGTAACCCTAAGAGAATAGAAGCTGATGGAGCATTTCTAGGATCTCAGAAAGTGAGAACATTTATGATGGTAGTAGGGGGAATGTAGAGAGAAGGATCCTGGTTACAGCCAAGGGTGGATAAGAATATCTGTATTTAAATCCTGCCTCAGATACTTGCTAGCAATCATGGATTCAGACAAAATTAAAGTTAAAATAGAATCAATTTAAAAAGATAAGCAGAAAAACTATAGTATGTTAAAAAAAAAAAAGGTACTCTAGGATCATGAAGTAATATGAAAACTAAATGTACATGCACCAAATTTATAAAGGAAAAGTTAAATAAATTACAGATGGAAATAGATAATAAAACTTCAATAATGATTTCAACTTTCTCCTCTTAGAACTAGATAAAGCTAACCAAAAAGTAAATAAGAAGTCAAGGACATGAATAAAATCCATATGTTCTGGTAATGCATGTCTCAACCTCATTATCAGTGTGTACATCCCTGGAAAGTATACTGCCAAGGTAAGTGGACTCATCCATAGCATTCCAAAACTTTTTCATTTGCTATAACCAGTGGTTCCACATATAGATGGTGTGGTGTTGGAGTGGAGTGGAGTACCTGTGTTTTCTTGATATCAAAGGTTAGGCCAGAATTATCACAAGCAGTAGAGAAATGATCCATATTCTATTGTACCTCAATTTATAGGAGGCTGCATTGAATGCACAAGCATCTGCAAGCAAAAAAAAAAGTCATACACCAATATTTCCTCTGTTTTAATTTTGGCTTGTAGCCTTTTCAAATTGAAGAATTTATCATCAGTGTGGTGGCTGACTTTGATGCCATGTTTGTTTTTATGGAAGGCATTTGACAATGTGACTGAAAACATTGATTGTCACTTGTAGGAAAATGCCATGCCACCATCATTACATTATGGGAGCTTATGCTCCCACCATGATGAATCCCAATGAGGTCAAAAAACAACTTGTGAAGACCAAGAAATCCTTTTCTGCCAAAAGAGGACAAGATTATAGTTCTGGATGACTTTATGCTAGAGTAGGTTCAGACTACCATACTGACAGAGAGTCCTTAGAGGAATGGAGTTGGAAATGGCAACAGCAATGGTCATTTAATATTGAAGACTTGTGCATCTCATAACATTCTTATCACCAATACTGTATTCCATTTACCTAAACACAATGAAACTTCATGAATGCACCTCAGAGAAAATATTGGCATTAAAAGTCTATGTGATTATAAAAAGAGACAGAATGTGAGAGTGATCAAGGCAATGTGTAGTGCAGAGTGCTGGACTGATCATAGACTTATTCTCTCCAAGCAGAATATTTGCAGTCAACAAAAGTGGCATCTCCAAGGCTAAAAGACTACTAGAAGAATTAATTTCAGCAGATTGAAGTGCTTCTCTGAGAGGGAACAGTTTGTTGCCAACTTGAAGGTTAAATTGAGTCAATACATAGTTGGCAACAAAGGAGCAGAAAAGGAATGAGCAGCTTTCAGAGATTTGGCATATAACACTACCTTATATCTGGATCGAAACACTTGTGAACATCAAGATTGATTTGATGAAAATGATGGGGAGAAATTCAAAATCTGCCAAATGAAAAACAAGAACTCCACAGGGCCTACCACAAGGATGTTTCATCCATTTCTAAAAAGATAGGATTCAATTCCATCAAAAGTAAAGTATAATCAAAACTTAGAGAGATGCAGGATTCTTGGCTCAGTAAAAAGGCAAACGAAATTCAGTTTTATGCTGATAACAACAATTGAGAGCATTTTTATGATGTGCTGAAGGCTATTTATAGGACAAAGACCCATGGTCTCAACTATGAACTGATGATACCACACTGATTAATGATGAGGACATGAACCTAGAAAGATGAACTGAACACTTACTTCCATAATGTTCTCAACAAACTATCATTAATCAGTGCTGAAGCTACTAACTGTTTACCTCAAATTGAAATCAAAATCACTCCCTTACTGTAGTTCCAGATGAAGACGAGATTTTGAATGCTATTAGGTTAGTTTCATATGATAAAGCACCAGGTATTCCAGCTGAGATTCACAAGTTGGAGGGTCCATTGCTCATACAAAAACTAAGTGAAATTTTCCAGATTTTGTGGCAAGAGGAAGTTGCCCTAGGAATTCAAGGATTCCTCCATTATCCATGTAAAGGGAATAGATTGTCCAGTGAAATCTTTCTTAGTCATTGCTGGCAAGATTCTTGTCCTCCCTAATAGGTTGACACTACACACACTACACATAGAAAAATATCATCTATCTGAGAACCAGTGTGGCTTCAGAAAGGGCCAAGGAACAGTCAATATGGTGTTTACTGCCCAGCAACTCCAGGAAAAATTTCGGGAGCAGAACAGAGGTCTGTATACATTTGTAGATCTGACGAAGGCCTGGAAGTGAGATAGCCCAAATGATAGAGCATGGGCCCTGAAGTCATTTCCTAGTTGTATGACTCTGGGCAAGTCATTGAACCCCAATTGCCTCACCAAAAAATTTTAATTAAAAAATACTATCCCTAATATCTTATCTTCTCTTCTTACCCTCATATTCCTTATTTTATCTTCGCCTCTAAAAGTCCCATATATATACATATATGTATAAGAAGATTATTAAAGACATAAAGCAATGATTAAGGTAAAAATATTTACTTAAGATATATGAAAATCTTATTAATATTAATAATTATTCATTGCTATTACTAATAGAAATAGCATTCTTTAATCTGTTATTAGTAAGGTAGTTTGAAAGAAAGGGCTGAGTTGTATATAAGGAAGTGATGCTAAAAAACAAAATAGAAAAGGTATAAAGGAGAAAATATCTTATAAAATTGAGCTTGAAAGGAAAAACTAATATAGAGGAAGCAGATAGGGATACAGAGATGATCATATTGGAACTTTGCTTTCATCTGGATTGAATAAGCAATGTAAATATCTGAAGAGATTCAAAAGTATCCTGAACTTTGAGAAAGGTAAGAAACCTGAAGGATAGTGTGGGGAAGGGACTTTTAGAAGGACACATTGATCACAATTGTTTTTAAAATAATGCTGTCATAGTATAAAATATTCTCTTGGTTCTACTCATTTTACTTTTCATTATTTTATGCAAGTCTATATGTGTTTTTTAAGATGATAGAGTTCATCATTTCTTATAGCACAGTAATATTTCATCACAATCATTCACCAGAATTTGAAGTCATATCCCTATCCTCAATTTGTAGTTCTTTGTCATCACAAAGAGAGCTGCTACAAATATTTTAGAACATACAGGTTCTTTTTCTTTGTCCCAAATCATCTTTGGAAATGTCTGTATTAATGGCATTGCCAGGTCAAATGGCATAGGCAGTTCAATGACTCTTTGGATATAAAGATGGCTCTCCAATACGGTTAGATCATTTCATAGTTCCAGCAACAACGAATTAATGTCCCATTTTTTTTTACATCCCCTACAACATTTATCTACTTTTTTCAATCATTTTAGGTTAATATAGTAAATGTAAAATAATATCTCAAGGTTGCTTTAATTTGAATTTCTTAATCAATAATAATTTAGAGCATTTTTGTATGTCTATGAATTGTTTTGATTTCTCTTTTGGAAAACTGCTTGTTCATGTCTTTTGACCATTTATCAATTGAAGAATGACTCATATTCTTAAAGATTTGACAAAGTTCTTTATATATTTGAGATATGGGACCTTTATCTGAGAAACTAGCTGTAAATTTTCTCCAAATTTTCTCATTTCCTTCTGATTTTGGTTACATTTGCTTTATTTGTATAATATGTTTTTAATTTAATGTAACCAAAATTATTAATTTTATACCTTACTCTACTCTTGATCTTTTGTTTATTCATGTTGTTCACCTATCCTTAAGTCTGAATAGTAATATTTTCCATGTTCTTCTAATTTGCTTGTAACGTCTCTTTATATCCAGATCCATTTTGACCTTATCTTGATAAATGGTGTAAAATATTAATCTATGCTCAATTTTTACTACTTTCCACTTTTCCCAACAATTTTTATCAAATAATAAATTCTTATCCCAAACTATTAAGTCTTTACACTTGTCAAATACAAGGTTACCATATTTACTTACTGCTATAAATTGTATGTCTTTTCTGTTCCTTTGAACTACATTTCTTTTTTTAGCCTATATCATAGTTTTGATAATTATTGCCTTATAATGTTAAGATCTGACATCTATATCTTTTTCCCTTGTTTATTCATTAGTTCATTTAAAATTCTTGACTATTTGTTCTTCCAAAAGAATTTTGTTGTTTTTTTTGTAATTCAGTAGAATAATTTTTAAATAATCTTAAATTTTATAAAAAAGTAAATAAGTTATGTAGAATAATAAGCAAAGAAAGTATCCTACCATATTCCTTTCAGGAAACAAATATGTTACTGATAACTAAAACCAAAAAAAGCAAATTATAGACCAATTTCATTAATAAATGTGGATACAAAAATCCAAATAAAATATTAGCTAAAAGATTACAATATATTACAAAGGTGGTACATTATGACCAAGTACCCTTTATATGCAGGCATACAAACATGGTTTAACATTAGGAAAACTATTAACAGAATTGATTATATAAATAATAAAACTTAAAAGTCTTGTTGTTTTAGCAATAGATGCAGATAAACCTTTTGAGAAAGTTAAATGTTCAATTCCATTAAAAACCACTTAAAAGCATAGGTATAAGTGGATTTTTCCTTAAGATGATAACAAAGTATTTATTTAAAACCACCCAGAAGAATTATTTGTAATAGAGCTAAGTAAGAAGTCTTCCCAACAAGATCAAGTATGAAACAGGAATGTAACCTAACAAAAATATTGTTCAATATTGTCTTGGAAATTATAGCAATAGCAATAAGAATAGAAAAAGCAATAGAAAGAGTCATAATTGGAAATAAGGTAAGAAAACTATCTTTTTTTCCAGACAAAATGATTATATACTTGGAAAATCTCAAAGATTCAATTAAAATGTTAGTTGAAACAATACTTTTAGGCAAAATGGAAAGATATA
Source organism: Antechinus flavipes (assembly GCF_016432865.1). Lineage (NCBI taxonomy): Eukaryota > Metazoa > Chordata > Mammalia > Dasyuromorphia > Dasyuridae > Antechinus > Antechinus flavipes. The sequence goes on from NC_067398.1 coordinate 651,975,184, forward strand.
TATGGTAAATCCACATAAATTATCAATATTCCTTTATATCACAAACAAAACCATCAAAAAAAAGATAGTAAGGAGCAGCTAGATGGTGCAGTGGATAGAACACCAGCCCTGAAGTTAGGAGAACCTGAATTTAAATCTGGCCTCAGATATTTAATACTTCCTAGCTGTGTTACCTGGGCAAGTCACCCCAATTGCCTCAGGAAAAAAATAGTAATAAATACTCCATTTAAATAAAGCTAGACAGCATAAAATACCTGGGAGTATAGCTGTAAACCCAAGAACTATATAAACAAAATAATAAAAAATATTTTATACAAATAAAATCAGATTCAAATAATTGGAGAAATATTAATTGCTTATAACTGGACAGAGTTAATATAATAAAAATGACATTTTTATCTAAACTATTTTATATTTTCATTCACATTTAATTAACAAGCATTTATTTAGTTATTATTTATCAGACATGTGCTAAAAACTTCATTACAAAAAAAAAAAAAAAAAACCTGAAAATCTTTCCCTCAAGGAACTTCCATTCTATTTCTTAGCCCTATTCTGGATAAAGTCCCATATGGAAGTATTTACAAGGAGCTGTGCTGGCCAGGGGTAGGAAGGCTGATCATTCCAAGTTCTGAAATTTCTAGGCTTTTCACCACCCCAGTCGTCTTCTGCATGTTTTTATCAGGACTATGTATGACCTTTCAGAAATATAGCACCCAGAACCAAAAAATGCTCTAGACATTGTCTGAGCCAGGCAACTTACAATGACTCAGTATCTTCATTTCCTCTGGACATAATGCTACTCAATGAAGCTAGACTCAATTCCATCTACTCTCTCCCGTGCTATTTCTTCTGGCCATTTTAGCCACTCAATTTTGTAATGTTCATCACATTTCCTTTAAATTGTCTCATCCACATTCTCCATCTGCTCTATCCTACTGCATTCACTCCTCCTCACTCAGAGCACCCTGATTGTGCCACAAGTAATGAATTGCTACTTTACCTCTGCCCCCTTAATTCTTAATTCTCAGCATATGAAACCTGAGAAATTAGAACAGCTGTCCAGTTTGGAGACTATGCAGAACATGATTTCTATCTGATCCTTGGCAATATGCCAACTATAAGGGATTCCCTATCCCTTTCCCAAAGTTTAAGGACCCCAAAAAAGAAAGTGTCAGTGTGAATTAAGTTTGGGTGGTAGTGAAGAAGGAAGAAGAGTAAGGCTAAAAATAGAAGTCACACTTACCCCCTAACCTGTGCTGAGCTGAGTTGAACTAAGCTGGGAGTCAATGATGAATATAGTGGTGACCTGTGTGCAGTACCTCTTAATATCATCAAACAATAGGAAGATTTCTCCTAGAGATTATCTGGCCTTGGCACCAGTCATGCAATGGGAAACAAATCTCTTCTCTATCATTTCACTTCTATTTCCTCTATCCCTTCCTCATGGTCCTCCTTCTTTTCCCCAGGCAAGACATGAACAGATATATTTACTTTCAAAAAGGGAGATCCCCTAAAACAGAGATCAGAGCTATTTCTTTCCCACCCCACCTTTGTAAACCTGCTCCACACCTCTTTTGCCATCAGTATGATATAATTCATACCCTTCCCACCAGAATACACAAACCACACACACCCTTTCTAGAGATTATGTCCTGTGATTGTACCTCTCGTTGTTATATCTGTCTGCTAAGGAGATGTCCTATTAGATTGAAAGTTCTTTTGTTGACTCCCCAGCCCTTAACAGGTACTTGGCACATATTAGATGCTTAATAAATTCTTGATGACTTTACTTAACTAGACTCCTATTCCAAATTTAATCCTCTTTTCATTATTAAGTAGTGCTTTCCAAACTTAAGGAAGACTTATAAAAGTATAAGATAAACTATTCATATATCAAGTGAGGACTCTTCCCTTTATTTTGTCCTGGAACTTCAATTACATCCACTTAGGGAATGATTAATATGGAAATTCCCTCTATTAATTCAGTTACCATAGAGAATGGCTTGTGACAATGAGAAGCTGAATGGCTTGGGACAATGAGGGGCTAAATGACTTGTCCATGGTCACATAGCTGGTATGTGTCAGAGGCAGGACTTTCTGAGTCCAAGGCTGGCCTCCTGACCACAATATCATGTCTCATACATCTTTTATGGTTGCATATTAATGCCTTACTCTTAAAACCACAACTCTAATATTAGCTTACTAACCCACTCAGTTTCAGGTTTAATGTTGAGACAAAATGAGGCATTTGCAAGTCACTGAATATTTAACATCACACATTTTAAAACATTTGCCTCAAGGTAGCAAGGATATAGAACAGGGAAAGAGTGGCAGTTGGCTCTTCTGGATACAGTCCCCTTAGTCTTTTCTGGAAATGCATCTGGTTAGCCATTTGCCAGGATCTGGTGATTCCCATGGTCTCAAGTACCCACCAACTCTGAGAGATGCTGACGAAACATGGCTGGGGCCTTTTGGCCTGAAGACTAGGAATCTGTATCAGGGAAGCTGGACAAATCAGGATTTGTAGAGGAAAGGATCCCCTGTTACAATGTATTTGGGACTTAGGATGGGACAAATTTTCACATTTCAGATATGGGATTCCATGATGTTCCAGGCTCCTCAGAAATATACCATATAAGCATGTTTAAAATATCCACAGATAGTATTTTTTAAAATGGTGCTAGAACCCAAATCTTGAATGTGCCAGGAGAGTATATTGTAAAATGTTACAATTGTATTTTATCCCAATGTCTTACTTTTAACTCATTGCCTATATTCTTATTTTTTTTTTAAAAAGTTAAAATTAAAAGGATTTTATTCAGCATAACAAAGCAATAAGAATTAGGGGAGGGGGGCTTATCAGACTTCAATTGCTCTCTGATTTTATAGTTAAGAATAAACAACTTCCTTTTTTTAATTTTTATTTAATAATTACTTTATATTGACACTAGTTTCTGTTCCGATTTTTTTTTCCCTCCCTCCCTCCACCCCCTCCCCTAGATGGCAAGCAGTCCTTTATATGTTGGATATATTGCAGTATATCCTAGATACAATATATGTTTGCAGAACCGAACAGTTCTCTTGTTGCGTAGGGAGAATTGGATTCAGAAGGTATAAATAACCCGGGAAGAAAAACAAAAATGCAGATAGTTCACATTCGTTTCCCAGTGTTCTTTCTTTGGGTGTAGCTGCTTTTGTCTGTCATTTATCAATTGAAACTCAGGTCTCTTTGTCAAAGAAATCCACTTCCATCAAAATATGTCCTCATACAATATCGTTGTCGAAGTGTATAATGATCTCCTGGTTCTGCTCATTTCACTTAGCATCAGTTCATGTAAGTTTCGCCAGTCCTCTCTGTATTCATCCTGCTGGTCATTTCTTACAGAACAATAATATTCCATAACATTCATATACCACAATTTATCCAGCCATTCTCCAATTGATGGGCATCCATTCATTTTCCAGTTTCTAGCCACTACAAACAGGGCTGCTACAAACATTTTGGCACATACAGGTCCCTTTCCCTTCTTTAGTATTTCTTTGGGATATAAGCCCAATAGAAACACTGCTGGATCAAAGGGTATGCACAATTTGATCATTTTTTGGGCATAATTCCAGATTGCTCTCCAGAATGGTTGGATTCATTCACAACTCCACCAACAATGCATTAGTGTCCCAGTTTTCCCGCATCCCCTCCAACATTCATCATTATTTTTTCCTGTCATCTTAGCCAATCTGACAGGTGTGTAGTGGTATCTCAGAGTTGTCTTAATTTGCATTTCTCTGATCAATAATGATTTGGAACACTTTCATATGAGTGGTAATAGTTTCAATTTCATCCTCTGAAAATTGTCTGTTCATATCCTTTGACCATTTATCAATTGGAGAATGGCTTGATTTCTTATAAATTTGAGTCAGTTCTCTATATATTTTGGAAATGAGGCCTTTATCAGAACCTTTAACTGTGAAAATGTTTTCCCAGTTTGTTGCTTCCCTTCTAATCTTGTTTGCATTAGTTTTATTTGTACAAAGGCTTTTTAATTTGATGTAATCGAAATTTTCTATTTTGTGATCAATAATGATCTCTAGTTCATCTTTGGTCATAAATTTCTTTATATTCTTATTTTTAAACATCCATCTTATGTGATGGTGCCTACCAAGATCAATCACAATTGATACAGGTCAGCAAGTGAATAGGCTTGGGATAACATCAAAAGAAAATCAGAAAACATTAGAAGTAGGAAAAAGAGAATTGTTGAATTTTTCATTGCTAGAGTTCTAGGAGTCATAGCAATTATTACTTCACTTGACCATTTCAGCTACAGGCTCTAACAGAATCTATTCAGACTGCCCATTTCACAGATCATTTGAGAAAAATATATATTACAAGCTCTTAAAAAACAAATGAATATAGATAACGAGCTAAAACAAGAACTAAATTTAATAAAGTAATCATTAATGTGATTAAGGGATTGTATAAATAATTTGGAAACTTGATTACAACTAGCTTTTAATTATAAATTTATTCATGTATGTGTTACTCCATATAAATGTGATGATACCACCAATGTCACATGGATTCAAATAAGGAACAGAATAACTGGAATATATATAATTCTAACCTTATTTGGGATATATCTCAGATAGCTGTTCTAACAGATAAATTTGCACAAAGTACTGCTCCTAGAATTGATCCTGATAGCATAACAAACCAAATATTTGGATGGTCCAAAAAAAGATAGCTCTTGTAAACTTCTAGGCTTTTGCACTTTGTTCCTCTTGCATGTATCATTCTTATACTTATTAACTTAGCCTCTTGTGCTTTCCAGTATGTTTTTCATTCATAGTCATCTATGGGAACTGAAGTTCCTCAGCTTCAACTTATGAGTAAAAAAAAAAAAAAAGGGTGGGGGGGAAATGTAGAAACTCAGTATTGAATAAGTCCATACACAGGAAGAGTCTGGTCCAGGTATCACTTTGAACTTGTTCTCTGTAAGAGCTACTCACAGTTCAAAGCATTGGCCCACTGTAATGTCTGGACTAGCTCTCTGGAGGACCTCGGGATCAGCCTGAGTTCTTGGACTTAGTAGAGTAGTGAAGGAGGCGAGACAGCCACCAATAAAGCTGGTTAAAAATGGAGTCTGGCATCTGAAATCTGGAGTCTGATTGAAAGCTGTGGCTGAGAGAGCCTTCTGTGTCTGAGACTCCCTTAAATACTTCAGTAGTATTACATCACTACAGCACACTAGTGCATTCCATTAGAGTGCAACCATTACATCACCGTAGAGAATCATTATCTCACATTGAGTAGGGCTTAACCATAAACACCATGCTGACCTAGATTCAAGTACACCTTTTCAGAGTTCTGATCCTCTACAATCCACCATCTTCCCTGACAGGGAGGAAAGACAATGCATGTAATTGGAACAAGGCATCACAAACTATACAGCTTATGACTTTGTTAGATAAGTAGTTTGTTACTGCTAATTGCTACAATTTAAGACTTTGTTAGATAAGTAGTTTGTTACTACTAATTGCTCCAGTTTATGACTTTCTTAGATAAATACTAGTAATTGTTCCAATTTATGATTCTGTTAGATGAGTAGATTATTACTGTTCATCACTATTTAATGTCAAGCTAGAATGTTAGAAATGATATATACCTGTAACCTTAAAATGTACACTAAGTACCTTGAAAAAGTTTAGTACTGCAATATTAGTTTGGAGAGTATATAAACCCTGGCTTTTGGGTCAATAAACTGACTGTTTAGACAAATCCCACCTGGTTTATGAAAATATTCATAAACACACTCTCCATATTCATTGGAGCTGGACTCCAACAATACTGTAAGACAGTGAAATAATGGATGATGGATGATGCCTTGACTTGTATATAAAATGGGTTTAAGATGATGCCTTGACTTGTATATGAAATGGATTTAAGTGAGGCAGAATTGTGCAAAGTCCTCAACTTTACTCTCTCTTCCAGAAGCATAAGTCCAGGGACAAGGCAAAAGTTAAGACAATTGTCAATGTCCTGGAATGCAGCTGATGACTTTGATGTTGGACCAAATTCTCAGCATTAACAGAACCTGCTTCAGTCACCTTAATGCCTGTGGGAATGAATTGTTCTCATTTTCCCATTCTGTCAGGAGAAGTTTTCACATGCTTGGAGTAGACATCCTCCTAACTCACCAATGGATTTAAGACCTATCAATTACTCTCAATCTGGTTTAGCCCATCTGCTGAAACAGTCTTACCAGATGCAGCCAGTGCATGATACAGTTTCTTAGAGTTGTAGGTAAGAGTTGGGTAAAAGCTAAAAAACAAAAGTAGATGAGCAGGCCTAAAAAAGGCTCAAGAAACCAGATGTGTTGTTTCTCCTTGAACACCCAATACAAATACATATAAATGTTCACTATTATTAGCTACTATCATTATTATCATTATGTGATCTAGGTGGAAAAAATCAGGAGAAGGAACCTTGATAATGATGTTACTTGTGCCAAGGTGGGTGTTGCAATAAACAATTACCTGGCATTGTAGATAGAACACTGCCCTTTGAATCAGGAAGATTCATCATCTTGAGTTCAAATCTAACCTCAGATACTTAATAGTTGTGTGATCATGGTCACAGTCATTTAACTCTGCCTCAATCTCCACAACTGCAAAATGAGCTAGAGGAAAAAATGGTAAGCCATTCTAGTATCTTTGCCAAAAACAAAAACAAAAACAAAAAAAACCCATATAGGGTCGCAAAGAGTCAGAAAAAACTGCAACAAGTGAACAACAACCAAATGTAGCAATTATGAGTGCTTATATTTCACCATAAATTACATGAGAGCTTCTAGACTCTATACTCTATGTGGCTAATAAATAAATATATCAACATCTTCTCACAGAAGAAGTATGGTGCAGTGACAAATAAATGAAGGAGGAGTCAAAAGATCTGAGCTCAAGTCCTTGTCCCACCATTCACTGATTCTGAATGGGTTGGAATAGATGTTCTCACAGGTCACGTCTAGCTCAAAGACCTTGTAATTCTCATTGATTTAATTGTTTCCTTAATACCACGCTTGGTGGCAATGTCATCATGTTAATGCTATTAAAAAGCCAAGTTCATTTGGGGTTCCCACCAGTCAAATTCTCATTATCATAAGTCCTTATGAACTTTTTCTCATAATTGTGTAGAAATCTTGCAGATTTCCATGCTCCAATCTAAAATAATGATAATACTAATGCTAATATCTCAGGTTTCTACAGGGTTTTGAGGTTCCAAAGCATTTTCCAACAATAATCTTTTGATGAGTTAATACAAACCTTATTATCCTCCTTTTGCAAATAAAGAATGCTCCTCTAATAAATAAAGTCCCAGATAAACTTGAATTGATCCGGCAACCTCTTCTCTTTCTGCCATCTCTCTTTGGATGATCTCATGAAATCCACTGGGTTCAATTAGCCTCTTTGCAGAGTACTCTCAGATTTATATAACTACCTTTCATCTCTTAAACTCAGGCTCCAAAGATTATCTAAACTTAACTAAAGTACATTTCCACTTGGATATCCAGGATGCATCTCAAACTTAATTTGTCTGAAATATAGCTCATTACTTTTTTCCCCAAACTGTCCCTATTCTAAACTTGCCTATTTCTTTTGAGACCACAGCCATTCAAGTTGGGACCTTTCCTCAATACCTCATGCTCTATGTAACCCCACTATATCATCTAATCACTTATTGTGTCTTGATTGTTTTATTTCCCCAACATCTTTAACATCCATCACTCCTAACAAATCCACCATCCCCATTTGAGGTTTCATATCCTATCTCTGGAATATTACTAAAACCTCTTACTTGATCCCCTTCCTTCCAGGTTCTCCTGTCTCTAATTAATTCTTCTCATAGCTGCCATATTAGGATTTGTAAAGTACACATCTGACTTCCATATTCAAGAAACTTTAGTGGCTCCCTATTTTTCTAGGATATAATACAGACTATCAGCTTAATAATTTAATTCCTTCACAATGAAGCATTTCACTTGCTTCCCATCACTCTGTTCCAGATAAACTGGCTTACTTTCTATTCCCCAACAGCAATATTTTGTCTCCTGCCTTCATATCTCTATCTAAGCTGACCTCAGTTCTTAGAAATTTTTCCCTCCTAAACTCCCAATCTTCTAGTCTTAATGATCTTTCTATCTGTCAAGGTTCATCTCTGATGATATCTCTTAGAACGAAGTTTAAAAATCCTACTATTTTTATTGCCCTTCCCCCTCCACATTGTTTTTCAAATGTAGCATTCCCCTATCTACCCCTGTGTGACCTTTACCAGTAGTTTGTATATTCTATCAAAGCAGGAACTATTCTTTGTTATGACTTTTTTTGTGTGCTCAGGTCTAGCTAGTCCAGGTCCTATTTTTTCTCTATACTCTCTATTTTCTCAAGAGCACTTTTACAAAAAGCAAAGGGGGAGGTGCTCTTTCCTTTCTTCTTAAGTTGATTCATGAGAAGAGAGTATGAATAAAGGAGCTGGCAGCCAGTGCTTCCTCCCTTTAGGGGAAGGAGAAAGGAAGTAGGTTGATATTGCAGCTACTCTCCTGTACTTGACAGGTGTCTAGAGCAGACAATGGACATGTCTGAACTTAGTCTGAGTCATAATGGTTTATGTTTAATACTGGAACAAAATGGGAGACTTTTCCACTGTTAACCAAAAGATATTAGTCACATATGGAGAAGCATACTCAACAAGAATACATACTGAGAAAACTTTGAAATAATTAATCTGAGGAAATCCCTCCTGGCTGAGTTGCCCATTGTTTCCACCATCCAAATTTGAGAGAAAGAGGCAGAAACAGAGACACAGAGAGAACAAGAGATCCTAAGCCAGAGACTCCTTCAGACCAGGTCATGTGTCAAAATGAGAGACAGACATAGAGAAATAAGCAAAGAGATCAGAAAGAGAGTGACAGAGGGAAATGGAGAATGAAGAGAGAGAGGGAAGGAGGGAGAGGGAGAGAGGAGATTATAGTCTATAATAGACAATTCAGCAATAAGAGCAGAAATCTTTTCAACCAATGTAGCAACCCTACCTGTACCTGGTAAACTGACTGTAGTATAATTGTCACATTTGTCCATATTTCCAATGCTAGAAATATCTTGAAGTCCCTGGGGGAGATTTTGCATTGTACTTTCAAGTGCCTTCCTCAATAGCTTGCACCAAAGAATCATATTAAAAATCCTTTTAAAACAATTGTTGCTAGCCTTTCACAAAGGAGAAGGAAAAGAAGGAGGAGGAGGAGGAAGAGGAGGAGAAAGGAGAGGAAAAGAAGAACCAAGTTTCAAATAGTTGCTGTTATGCTCTCTTAATTTATGAGACAGTCTATATGTGACTTTTAGGGTCTCCTTTGCAATGTGTACTTTATACTAATTCCTTATAAATGTTCTTATTATTCTAACTATATAAGTGGAGGGTTGTTAGAGTGTCTATGCAAGATAAAATTAAAACTTACTATATAATCCTAAAATTCCAGGGATATGCCTTGATTTTCATCTTCTCACAGGGCACATCATCAATTGGTATTTATATATCAGTTACATCATAATTTTTTAAATCCCTTCTGGGAGCCAAGAAGGCAAATCATTCTACTATTTTAGTATCTTTTTCAACCCTTGGTGGAATCACAAAGAATCACATGTGAATGAAATAAGTAAACAATAGCAAGGTCTTGTAATTGTGAATGCTTTTTTTTTTCCATTATCAATAAAATAACTGACAGTCTCTAAGAGTTATACTACGGGTTAATAATAGTAGTAATAATGATGATGATGATAGTAATAATAATAAAACCTCTTCTCACAAAAGTAGTATGGTGTAATGGACAAATAAATGAAGAAGAAGCCAAAATATCTGTGTTTAAGTCCTTGTGCTAGCCTTCACTGACTCTGAGACCCTTTTTTGATCACCAGTTTTCTTATATGTAAAATGAATAGATTACACTAAAAAATCTCCAAGTCATATTTAGATCAAAGACTGTGATTCTTGAATACTTGCATTTCCAGGAACCAATCAATTGCCAGGTGCTGTCTCGGTACCACCACAAGAGGGCAATGCCACCATATTAATATATGCTATAAGAAACCACGGCTCTGGCAGTTTGCACCAGTCACAATCCCACCATTACAATTGTTTATGGACGCAAAGAATTTTTTCTCATAATTTTGCAGAAATCTTGCAGATTCCCAAGCTCCAATCTGAGGTAATGATAATATCAGTGCTAATACTTTAGGTTTCTACAGGGTTTCAAGGTTCCAAAGCATTTTCCCAACAACCTTTTGATAAGTTGGTATAAATATTATTATTCTGCTTTTGTAGATAAGGAAAGCTCCTCTAATAAGTTATGAGTACCAGATAAACCTAAATTTTTCCAGAAACTTCTCTTTCTACCACCTCTCTTTGGATGATCTCATCAAATCCACTGGATTCAATTACCTTTTCTTTGGTTTTTTTTTTTTCTTTTTAATTTTTATTTTCCCCAGTTACATATAGAAACAACATTTTTTGTTATACTTGTACATTCCTTTTTTGCATATTTCTGTATGAATCATGTTGGGAGAGAAAATTCAGAACAAAAGAGAAAAAACATGACAGAAAAAAAGGTGAACATAGCGTGTATTGATTTATATTCCATCTTTGTAGTTCTTTCTCTGTATTTGGATGGTGTTTTCTATCGAAATTTTATTGGGATTGCCTTGGATCACTGATGAGCTGAGAAGAAGCAAGTCCATTATTTTTTAATTGTACTCAGTTTATTTATTTTTAATACATATTGCTTTATGAATCATGTTAGAAGAAATAAGTCAGAGTAAAAGGGAAAAACCATGGGAGAGACCAAAAAAAAGGAAAAAAAAGTGAACATAGCATGTATTGATTTACATTTAGTCTCCTTAGATCTTTCTCTGGGTACAGATAGCATTTTCTGTCCAGAGTCTATTGGAATTGCTTCTGATCCTTGAACTGCTAAGAACCAAGCCTTTGATGGTTGATCATAGCACATTCTTGTTGTTATTATGTACAATATATTTTGGTTCTGCTTGTTTTACTCAGCATCAGTTCATAAAAATCTTTCCAGGCCTTCTAGCTTATTCCATCATTTTTATAGAACAATAATATTCCATTACCTTCACATATCAGAGCTTGTTCAGCCATTCCCCACTTGACGGGCATCCATTCCTTTTCCAATTCTTTGCTACCACAAAAAGAGCTGCTACAAACAATTTTGCATTTGTGGGTCCTTTTTCTTTCTTTATGTTTTCCTTGGGAAAACCCAGTATTGACAATGCTGGGTTAAAGAATATACACAGTTTGATAGCTCTTTGGGCATAGTTCCAGATTGCTCTCTAGAATGGTTGGATTGTTTCACAACTCCACCAACAATAGTGTACCAGTATTCCCACATCCCCTCTAACCTTTATCATCATCTTTTCCTATCATCTTAACCAGTCTGGGTATGAGATGGTACCTCAGAGTTGTTTTAATTTGCATTTCTTTAATGAATAGTGATTTAGAGCATTTTGTTCATATAACTATGAATGACTTTAATTTTGTCATCTGAAAATTATCTGTTCATATCCTTTGACCATTTATCAATTGGGTAATGACTTGTATTCTTTTAAATTTGACACAATTTTTTATATATTTTAGAAATGAGACCTTTAGCAGAAGTATTGTCTGTAAAGATTTTTTCCCAGCTTTTTAATCTTCTTTCTGTTGTTTTTGTTTGTGCAAAAAAATTTAATGTAATGTAATTAAAGTTGTCCATTTTGTCTTTCATAATGTTTTCTAATTCTTCTTTGGTCATAAATTCATCCCTTCTCTTAAGATCTGATAGGTAAATTATCTTTTGTTCTCCTAATTTATTTGTGGTGTCATCCTTTATGCTCAAATCATGTATCCATTGTGACTTTATTTTGGTATAATGTGTGAGATGTAGGTCTATGCCAATTTTCTGACATATTATTTTCCAGTTTTCCCAGCAAATTTTTGTCAAATAGTGAGTTCTTATTCCAGAAGCAGGAGTTTGGGGATTTTTCAGATATTAGATTTCTATAGCCCTTGATTACTGTGTCATGTGTATCTAATCTATTTCACTAATTCATCACTCTGTTTCTTAGCTAATGCAAAATGGTTTTGATTACTGCTGTTTATAAGTTTTAGGTTTGGTACTTTTAAGCCACCATCCTTTATATTCTTTTTTCATTAATTCCCTTAATATTCTTGACCTTTTGTTCTTCCAGATGCATTTTTAATTAATTTTTCTAGTTATATAAAATAATGGTTCAGCAGTTTAATTGGTATGGCACTGAAAAAGTAGACCATTTTAGACAGAATTGTTATTTTTATTATATTAGCTCAGCCCTGCCATGAACAATTGACATTTTTCTAATTGTTTAGATCTGATTTTATTTGGGTGAGATGTTTTGTAATTGTGTTCATATAGTTCTTGGGTTTATCTTTGCAGGTAGATCCCCAAGTATTTTATTTTATCTACAGTAATTTTAAATGTAATTTCTCTTTCTGTCTTGCTGATGGGCTTTGTCAGCAATATATAAAAATGCTGATGATTTGTGTGGATTTATTTTATATCCTGCAACTTTGCTAAAGCTGTGAATTGTTGCCAGTAGGTTTTGGATGATTTTCTAGGATTCTCTAAGTATATATTATATCACCTGCAAAGAGTGATAGTTTTATTTTCTCATTGTCTGTTCTAATTCCTTTAATTTCTTTTTCTTTTCTTATTGCTAAAGCCAACATTTCTAGTACAATGTTAAATAATGGTGATGATGATGGGCATCCTTGTTTCACCTCTAATCTTATCGGGAATGCATCAAGCTTCTCTCCATTATAAGTAATACTTAAGGTTGGTTTCAGATAAATATTGGTCATTATTTTAAGGAAAGCTCCCTTTATCCCTATTCTATTTAGTGTTTTTAATAGGAATAGGTGCTGTATTTTGTCAAAAGTTTTTTTCTGCATCTATTGAGATTATCAAATGATTTCTGTTGATTTTGTTATTGATATGGCCAATTATAGTAATAGTTTTCCTAATACTGAACCAGCCCTGCACTCCTGGGATAAATTTTATTTAGTAATAGGGTATTATCCTGCTGATAAGTTGCTGTAATCTCTTTGCTAACATTTTATTTAAAATTTTTGCAATAATATTCAGTAGGGAGATTTATTTGTAATTTTCTTTCTTTGTTTTGACCCTTCCTGGTTGAGGTATCAGTGCCATATTTGTGTCATAGGAGGATTTCTTTACCTATTTTTCCAAATAATTTACATAAAATTTAAATTAATTGTTCTTTAAATGTCTGGTAAAATTCACTTGTGAATCCATCTGGCCCTGGAGATTTTTTTTGTTGATTTTCTCCTTTTCTTTTATAGTAATGAAAGAGTTTAGAGATTTAAATATTTCCTTAACTATTGCTTTGACTGCATTGCCACAATACAATATTTTTTCATTTATTCATTGCTATCCTAAGGACCTCTAGTTGCCACAGCTTAAAATGAATCAGACATTAGTCTTTCCAAGAAGCTATTGCATTTTCTATTGATGATTTTATCAGTTTCCAGAAAGTAGCATCAAAGCTCTGGTACTAAAGACACCAAAAGAGGCTCAGGGTAGCCCAGTCATGATGCTTGAGGGCCCTCCTGCTGCACAGTATGTCTGATCCTAAAAACTGCCTTGGTCCATAGAAATTTCTCTGACAGTTCTCCAGATTTCATCCCTGAAAATATGATGTCAATGTCCCTCTCCCCCAGCTAACAAATGTATCAGAGATCAGACGCTATGCCCCCCACCTCACTTAAGCAAATACTTTCTTACAGTTTCTCTAGGAAGGGGTTATTTACCACCTTTCATTGGACATCTTCAGGGACAAGGATCTCTTTCTTTCCCAAGAGTTAAAATCCCAACTTGAAAATTTCTTACCTGGATGACCTTGGGAAGTCATTTAAATTCCTTTATCTAATAACAGGGAAGTTAAGCACATAAAATTTAAGATCCCTTTCACCTCTATATCTCCAATCCTATAATCCATTATAGGATGGCTAGTTATTTAGAATTATTCCTTTAGTTAAGGAACACACACATACACACACACACACACACACACACACACACACACACACACACCCCTTCTTGTATGCTTTGTAGATCCTTTGTCAAACATAAATGGAATAACATGCAAAGTATCATATAAGCTGGAGAGACATAGAAGAATTTCAGTCCACTAACACAGAAGAGATCACAGATTATTATCATAACCTTCTTGAACATTTATATAACACTTTAAGACTTACAAATCACTTTGCATACATCATCTTATTTGATCTTTACAACTCTGAGAAATAAGCCCTATTATCATTCCCATTTTACAGATGAGGAAACTGAGGCTGAGGAAAATTAAGTGAATTTCCTGAGATTACATAGCTAATAAGTGTCTGAAGTAGAATTTGGACTCAGGACTTCTTGACTTCAAATCTGGCATTCTGACTATTAAACAACCCAATGGCTGCTTATCATTTGATCTATTTGTGCCACACATGTATTAATCCAAATAATGATTGGCTTCTTTAAAAAAAATTATTAAAGCTTTTTATTTACAAAACATATGCAAGGTTAATTTTTCAACATTGACCTTTATAAAACCTTCTGTTCCAAATTTTCCCCTCCTACACTCCGCCCTCTCCCCTAGATGGCAGGTAAACCAATATATGTTAAATATGTTAAAATATATGTTAAATCCAATATATGTATATGTATATATATAGAGTTATGCTGCACAAGAAAAATCAGATCAAGAAGGAAGGAAAAAACTGTGAACGAAAACAAACGCAAGCAAACAACAACAGAAAGAGTGAGAATGCTATGTTGTGGTCCACACTCAGTTCCCACACTCCTCTCTCTGGGTGTAGATGGCTCTCTTCATCACCGAACAAGTAGAACTGGTTTGAATCATCTCATTGTTGAAAAGATCCACGTCCAGACAACTGATCATTGTATAGTCTTGTTTTTGCCGTGTATAATGATCTCCTGGTTCTGCTTATCTCACTTAGCATCAGTTCATGTAAGTCTCTCCAGGCCTCTCTGAAATCATCCTGCTGGTCGTTTCTTACAGAAACGATATTGTTCTTACAGAACAATAATATTCCATAACATTCATATATCATAATTTATTCAGCCATTCTCCAATTGAGTTTCCAGTTTCTAGCCACTATAAAAAGGGCTGCCACAAACATTTTTGCATATACGGGTCCCTTTCCCTCTTTTAAGATCTCTTTGGGACATAATCCCAGTAGAAACACTGCTGGGTCAAAGGGCATGAACAATTTGATAACTTTTTGAGTATAGTTCCAAACTGTTCTCCAGAATGGTTGGATTCTTCACAGTTCCACCAACAATGTATCAGTGTCCCAGTTTTCCCACATCCCCTCCAACATTCGTCATTATCTTTTCCTATCATCTTAGCCAATGATTGACTTCTTTATCTGTTAGAAGGTGTATCAGAAGCCACCTCATTTAATTCATGCCCTACAGGAGTTCTATTTGAAACAACTTCACCATAGCATGTATCTAGTTTCTACTGGAAGAATTTTATTGCAAGAAAAACTATCATATCATGAGGTAGTCCATTCCATTTAGGGGCAGCTGAGAGCTACTTTTTTCTATTTTTCACATCAAACCAGAACATGCCTCTTTTGCTTCTGATCATTTACTTGTCCAAGTTCTGCTTTCTCAAGAAAAGAAACACACATCTAATATATCTTCCACATGGTCATCCTTCATATACATGAAGGTTTTTCCTTTTCAAGTGTCTAGAATCAGAAATTATGTTTTCCAAAGAACTTTGACCAGAGACAAGGAAGAAGGAAAACCAGTACCTCATACTGGGTTAGCCTCAGGGTTCAGATTTATAGTCTCTCAAACTGCCTCCCCTGTTATCCTGATTTCTCTAGAACCAATAAGGATAATCCTAAAGTCAAGGAGCTCCCTCCTGTGAATTTATGGAACAAAAGGGACAAAATTATGTTTGTGAATGAGTAGAGGCACTTTCCCCCAGCACACATGCACCCTTCAAGTTGTTGAGGGTTTTTGCTCCACATGCTCCAGAGGTTGTATTATTGTGTCTACCAATCTAGTCATACTGTGACACATGGCTCAACATAAACCCTGGGAATCGTTCCTACTGGCAAGACTACATAGACTTAAAGAAGACACATACAGATCACTGCATTCCTGCTTTAGGAACCATCCCCTCCCTCTTTTTCATGCATCTTCAGTCTCTTTCTGCAGGCTCCTTGTCATCTGTCTATAAACATGCTTAGGTCTCTCCAGTCCCTTCAAAAGGTTCCCTTGATTTTCTACTCCATTCTGCTATTGTTCCATCTCTCCTCCTCTCCAAATTTCTTTTAAAAAAAACTTTTATCCTTATTTTCTCATATCCATATCACTAATTCTATCTGCTCAACTCCTTAAAATTTGGCTTCTCTTTCCATCACTTTCCTGAAGCTTCTCTCTTGTCAAGGCCACCAAACCTTCCTAATTGCCAAATTAAATGGACTTTTGTTCAAAATTCACTATCCCTAACTTTTAGCCACTAATTGCTGATCACTTGAATACTCGTTATTTCTGGATATTCTATTCTCTTGGTTTCATGGACATCTCAAAGTTGTCCACCCATCTTTCTAACTACTCTTCCTCCTTCTTTGCATGCTCCTTCCTGACTCTATAAGTGGACTAATGCCAGAGGCTCTGTGTTTTGCTGTCTCCTCTTCTCCCTTTAGGAATAAGAGTACATCACATTCCTATAGTATCTTATGGTTCACATAATCAATACCCACATATCCTTTGCTATTACAATAATATCCCCAGTGGTCTATGGAACCACCATTTATCTAGTCTCACATGCTTATTACTTTGATTGTCTAGTCTATTATATTATTTATATCCTATCATTTGCCAAATCCTGGGAGTTCTATCTCAACAGCATTTCTCATGTGTGTTCCATTTTCTATTTCTACTACCTCAGTAGAATGGAAGCTCCTTAAGGGAAGAATTAGTTTAGGGTTTTTTTTATCCTTTTTGTCTGCCTATCAGTGCATTAGCATAATAAATACTTGAAAAATTGCAAGTTCAGTACTCAAAAAAGTGTTTAATACCTATTTGTGGAAATGAATTGAATTAAGCCATGATTGCTACCTTCACAGACTATTGAAATAACTTCCTAACACATTTTCCCACCTCCACCCTCTCCTCTGTTCCCTCCATGCTACATACAACTACCTGAATCTTCCTTATGTCAAAAATTGAATTCATTGGTCAAAGGATATGAACAGACAATTTTTAGATGAAGAAATTGAAACTATTACCACTCACATGAAAGATTGTTCCAAATCACTATTGATCAGAGAAATGCAAATTAAGACAACTCTAAGATATCACTACACACCTGTCAGATTGGCTAAGATGACAGGAAAAAATAATGATGAATGTTGGAGGGGATGCGGGAAAACGGGGACACTGATGCATTATTGGTGGAGTTGTGAATGAATCCAGCCATTCTGGAGAGCAATCTGGAATTATGCCCAAAAAGTTATCAAACTGTGCATACCCTTTGATCCAGCAGTGTTTCTATTGGGATTATACCCCAAAGAGATACTAAAAAAGGGAAAGGGACCTGTATGTGCCAAAATGTTTGTAGCAGCCCTGTTTGTAGTGGCTAGAAACTGGAAAATGAACGGATGCCCATCAATTGGAGAATGGCTGGGTAAATTGTGGTATATGAATGTTATGGAATATTATTGCTCTGTAAGGAATGACCAGCAGGATGAATACAGAGAGGCTTGGAGAGACCTACATGGACTGATGCTAAGTGAGATGAGCAGAACCAGGAGATCATTATACGCTTCGACAACGATATTGTATGAGGATGTATTCTGATGGAAGTGGATTTCTCTGACAAAGAGACTTAACTGAGTTTCATTGGAGAAATGATGGACAGAAATAGCTACACCCAAAGAAGGAATACTGGGAAATGAATGTGAACTATTTGATTTTTGATTTTCTTCCTGAGTTATTTTTACCTTCTGAATCCAATTCTCCCTGTGCAGCGGGAGAACTGTTCGGTTCTGCAAATGTGTATTGTATCTAGGATATACTGCAACATAATTAACATATATAGGACTGCTTGCCATCTTGGGGGGGGGGAGGAAGGAGGGAGGGGAAAAAATGAAACATAAGTGATTTCAAGGGATAATGCTGTGTAAAAATTATCCTGGCATGGATTCTGTCAATACAAAGTTATTATTAAATAAAATTAAATTAAAAATAAAAAAATATTTTAAAAAGACAAAATTTTGAATACAGAATTAATTATAATCAAAAAAAATTGAATTCATTATCTTTCTTCCTAAACCTGTCCATTATGGCACCACCATTCATTGAGTCTCTCAAGTTTGTATCCTTGGAGGTATCACCATCTCTTCTCTCTCCTTCACTCCTCATATTTGAGTAATTACCAAATCCTGTCAAATCCATTTGCACAGTATCTCTCATATTCCTTCCTTCTGCTCCATTCACACTGTCAATATCCTAATTTAGGCCCTTATTAACAATGACTAAACTGTTGCAAATAATTTTACCTTTCCTCCAATCCACTCTTCCTATGGACATAGATCTGCTTTCCATTCATAAATATTCAGTGACTTCCAGTTGCCTGCTGAATATCATTCAAACTCTTCTGCTTAGTATTCAAGCCCCTCCTCAATCTGATGTTATTTTGCCCTTCTCCTTGTCCAACCTTGTCTTATATTACTCTTCTATTCATACACTACATTCTGGACAAATTGGATAACTCTTTGCCCAGAACATACATTCCCATGCCTTTTAGGCTATTTTGTATGCTTGTAAATCATATGATACAACAGTTACTTACTATAAAGATCTGACATGTTTCTTCGATGCTATCTGAATTGTTAGGTCCCCAGAGAGACACAGAAATGAATTGCCACAAGAAAAACTAACCAAGAGCACTTTTCTTGTAGGGTCCTTTTTTCTCTCATACTTCTGATAATTGAAGCTGTCAGTGGTCATATTGGTAGCCAGAAGAAAGTCAACTAGGCCACATTATCATCATCAAACAGTGACTTCACCTAGTAGGACAGGGAGTTTGAGGATATCACAAGATTAAGATGTAGAGGGAGTTAAAGAAACCACCTATCACTGTAGTCTTTTAGTTTGATTATGTCCACTGATAGAGACAGAAAAAGTAAAAGGCAGAGCAGAGAACTGGGGCATGGAATTCAGCTGGGGCTTCCTTTTAGAGGCTCTCTTAAACTGTATAGTATCACTTCCTACCTGTTTTAGTAAACATATTTAAACAAGATATAGCTTAAATAGTCCTACCGGGTTCATAACAAGTACTGAAATATAGACCATGGACCAAATAAGATGTAGTACAAATGAGTTATAAACTATAAAAATTGTGGAAATTCAGGCATACCCATAGGCTAGATACAAATTTGGAAAAGCAATATGAGGAAAAGGTTGGTAGAGACAAATCTCCTCAAGTGGGATCATGAATAAAAGCAGATGGCACTCCCAGATCATTTCAGCTCTAGATAATTTTAGCCATGCTAGAATAGCTACATGGGGTTGTTGGGATTCTTCCAGAAATTCTTTGGGAAGACTACCCACCTCAGGAGATCAGTTCATGGGACTGCTTTATATTCCTTGGAAAAGGCCCCTTTGGGGACTATTTGTACTTGCAATGACCTATCTACCCACTGGATAGCAGCCTCTTGCTGAGGTCCCACTTAGGTAATTCACTGGACTTACAAAGGCCTCAAAGGATTAGTGGTCAAGACTCTCAAGTCTTTCAACTCACCATCAATAGGGTTAACATGACAAGCATCATTGTCCGATGGTCATAAAAGCCATCTGAGAAGCATTTCTCAAGATCACTAAAGAAATATGGTTTGTAACTCACTCACTTCCTTGGAAGAATATTGCATTCTAAGACTGTGCCTACGCCACCATACAGCCTACATTAGTGATAAGAACTAGGTGTGCTTCTTCTCATTTCCTTAAGGAAAAGAAGTTGTGAAAGGTCTGCACCCATACTATAAAGTGGAATATCCAGTCCTTCAACAGTGTGCTTGTGGGGAATTTCCATTCAGTCAGTCAAGAAGCATTTATTAAGCATTAGACTATAAACCTGGAACTATGCTAAGCACCAAAGATCGGGGAAAGGCCAAAACACAGTCCCAGTTCTCAAAGAGCTCACATTTTAATGGAGAAAACAACATGCAAACAACTTTATTATTTCCCATATAAATGGAAAACAAATTCAGAAAGTTATTGTTTACAAAGGAATGGTTAGGAAGGACCGAAAAAGATCTCTTGTAGAAAGAAGATGGGACTCCAAACGAATCTCAAAGAAGGCTAAGGAAGAAAAGAGATGAACTTGAGGAAAGATTATTCCAGATATAGGGGACAGCCAGTGAAAGGACATGAAGTAGAAAAGTGGGGTGGGGACCATTGTGTCAGGATCATAGAATACCTCTAGGAAAGTAAAGGTAAGAAGACTGGAAAGATAGGAAGTGGTTAAGTCATAAAGTGTTTTAAATGCCAAAAGAAGCATTTTGTATTTTTTCCTGGAGATTATAAGGAGCCACTGAAGTTTATTGAATAGGGCACTGAGAAGATCAGAGTCAGACATGCATTTCTTGAAAATCACTTTGGCAGAGAGTGGACAATCCCAACGGGTCCTGATATTGTCTGACTTCCCACCCACCTCATACTCTGTGAGAGTCTTACCTTCCAAATTCCATGGTTCCTCAAACTCAGCTCTAAAAGATCAACTTCCAAAGGAGTTGAGGATGGATCTCTCAACCTATAAGCAATCTAGAGCATGCTCCTGTCATCCTTTCCTCTTTTATATCCTAAGAAAGTCAGACTATTTTCTCTCTTTTTTTCTTTATTGCATTAAGAGAATAGGCATGAGATTGTGAGGTTAAGGTGAACAGAGGAGACTGGGGAAAAAGGAGAACAACCTCCTTTCCCTTGCTTAGTTTTTTCAGTTCTTTATTTATCATCTGTAATGAGATGCTAAGATTATCATTCTCAGTCAGCAGTATCAGTTTGAAGAATTTGACTCCAAGTAGAAAAAAAAGAATAAGACTTGGAAATTAAAGAAAGATCTAAGAGAACAGAGGAAATGAAGGCAGAGAGGAGACTATGAAATCCCTAGGGGACACTGTAGGGACAGAAGAATAATAAATAGGCAAAAGAGGAGACTTGGAAAATAAAAAAGGATCTAAAAGAACAGAGGAAATGAAGGCAGAGAGGAGATTATGAAATTCCTAGGGGAACAGGCATTAAATTGTGAGGTTAGGGTGGGCAGAGAGGGAGAGAGGAGACTGAGAAAAAAGGAGGATAGCCTCCTTTCCTCTGCTTAGTTTCTTTCAGTCCCTATCCTTATTGGTCCATCTGTAATTAGATGCTGAGGTTATCATTCTCAGTCAACAGTATCAGTTTGAAGAAGTTGACTCCAGGTAGAAACAAAGAGTACAAAGCTTGGGACAACTAAATGGTACAATGGACAGAGTGCAGGGCCTGAAGTCCAGAATTCTTGAGTTCAAATGTGACCTCAGACCTGGACAAATCATTTAACATCCATTTATCTCAGTTTCCTCATTTGTAAAATGGGGGTGACAATAGCATCTACCTCTTAGGGTGTAATATTTGTAAAATGCTTAGCAGAATGTCTGGCACATAAGTGTAATATTAATCTTAATTATTATTATTCCTTTAAAGATGAAAAATTGAACAAGAACAGGTAGACTGATTCTTATACTCTTTGGGGGGGCCCTCTCTATCAGCTTAACCAAAGGCTAGGACCAGGTCAGGATTCCTTCTGGAAAGAGGAGCAAGCTGCCTCCTGCCTTCTATCTAACTACCTAACAACTCCCGAGCTGCTACAAGTTCCAATAATCAGGGAAAGTTTAATTTTTGTTTCCCACAAGCAGGGTTGGATAGGGAAGGTGCACAGAAGGAACAGGGTTTGATGAAGGAATGGAATGTGGGCCTCAGCTTCCTAGGCCAAAAGTCTTAAGAAAAACTTTGTATGTATTGGCTTATTAATGAATGACATGAGGAGAGGAGCAGGGGTGGGGGACATGGCTCAGAATACAGGCAGGAAACATGAATAAGGAAGTTGCTGACTGTCCATGTGGCCAGCATTTCATTCCCCACCCTCAATGTCACTTCCAGCATGGCATCCTCATCACAACAGGTTGAAACCCACACTGAAGTTTTGCAGGTTTCTCCCCTGAGGAGCCTCAGATGATTGGGGGTTTTTGATGGAGCTCAGGGAAGGTAGTATGCCAGTTTTGTGACCCAGACGCCTCTGGCATCATCTCTCAATGAATTTAATCCCTGAACATTTCTTTATTCATATATGGGGTTTTGTTTTCAGCTTATGGTTTTCCCAACACTGTCTCATTCTGGAATTTCCTTTAGCACCTGGAGCCTCCTCATCCTAAAGCATCCTAATGTGTTTACAATCTCTTCAAACTGAAAATACCTCTATGGGACTCATTCTCCTTTCCCATTGGTGAATTCCTCCTAGAGTCTCCATTTTGAATTCTCCATTAGGAAGAATTTGTGAATTCCTCTTAGAGGAACCCTCTTTGAAAAGGATTCAGACTGGCCTTTTTTCTACTCTTAGCTCTATTCCAGACTCTTATACTTCAAAACTGTGCTCTTGAGAGTCCTCATCCTTTCTCTGTCTCCCCTTTTACTCTCTTCCACATGTTCTCTTCTCCCATTATAATGGAATCTCCTTAAGGAAGGGCCCTGTCGCAAGGACCCACACTTAACACCACATACCAAGATAAGATCAAAATGGGTCCGTGACCTAGGCATAATGAACGAGATTATAAATAAATTAGAGGAACATAGGATAGTTTATCTCTCAGACTTGTGGAGGAGAAAGAAATTTGTGACCAAAGATGAACTAGAGATCATTACCAATCACAAAATAGAAAATTTTGATTATATCAAATTAAAAAGCCTTTGTACAAACAGAACGAATGCAAACAAGATTAGTAGGGAAGTAACAAACTGGGAAAACATCTTTACAATTAAAGGTTCTGATAAAGGCCTCATTTCCAAAATATATAGAGAACTGACTCAAATTTATAAAAAATCAAGCCATTCTCCAATTGATAAATGGTCAAGGGATATGAACAGACAATTTTCAGATGAAGAAATTGAAACTATTACCACTCACATGAAAGAGTGTTCCAAATCACTATTGATCAGAGAAATGCAAATTAAGACAACTCTGAGATATCACTACACACCTGTCAGATTGGCTAAGATGACAGGAAAAAATAATGATGAATGTTGGAGGGGATGCGGGAAAACGGGGACACTGATGCATTGTTGGTGGAGTTGTGAACGAATCCAGCCATTCTGGAGAGCAATCTGGAACTATGCCCAAAAAGTTATCAAACTGTGCATACCCTTTGATCCAGCAGTGTTTCTATTGGGCTTATACCCCAAAGAGATACTAAAAAAGGGAAAGGGACCTGTATGTGCCAAAATGTTTGTAGCAGCCCTGTTTGTAGTGGCTAGAAACTGGAAAATGAATGGATGCCCATCAATTGGAGAATGGCTGGGTAAATTGTGGTATATGAATGTTATGGAATATTATTGCTCTGTAAGGAATGACCAGCAGGATGAATACAGAGAGGCTTGGAGAGACCTACATGGACTGATGCTAAGTGAGATGAGCAGAACCAGGAGATCATTATACACTTCGACAACGATATTGTATGAGGATGTATTCTGATGGAAGTGGATTTCTCTGACAAAGAGACTTAACTGAGTTTCATTGGAGAAATGATGGACAGAAACAGCTACACCCAAAGAAGGAATACTGGGAAATGAATGTGAACTATCTGCATTTTTGATTTTCTTCCCGAGTTATTTTTACCTTCTGAATCCAATTCTCCCTGTGCAGTGGGAGAACTGTTCGGTTCTGCAAATATGTATTGTATCTAGGATATACTGCAACATGTTTAGCATATATAGGACTGCTTGCCATCCTGGGGGGGGGGGGGGAGAAGGGAGGGAGGGGAAAAAACGAAACATAAGTGATTGCAAGGGATAATGTCGTGTAAAAATTATCCTGGCATGGATTCTGTCAATACAAAGTTATTATTAAATAAAATTAAATTAAAAAAAAATTAGGAAAAAAAAAAAAAAAAAAGGAAGGGCCCTGTCTTTTTTCTTTGCCTAGATTTGCATCTCCAAAGTTTGGTGTGGTTCCCAGCACATAGTAATCACTTAGTAAATGTTTATTTCTTTCCTTTCAAGGGAGTCAGCATTTGAGGCTGACCTCAATTCTAGGACCCCAAGTCATCCCCTTGTTCTTTTCTCTCTAGCCTGACAGATTGTCCTTTGTAATCCCATTCTTGGCCATGTATCCTTGTCTCCCACTCCACTCTCTCATCCTGGACCCCTTTGGCTTCCTAGATTCCTTCTAGGAGTATGTACTTCCTGGGCCCTCCTTCTGGTTCCTCTCTTACCAGAGAAACAATAATACATACAGCATTAACACTGGATCTTTAAGGGTTCATAGAACTCAGATTAGATTTATCTTTATCTCAGAGGAAATCTAGGCTCTGAGTTGTCTCTTAAAGCGTCCTTATACTCCTAAACTCAAGAAAAGCCTTGGAAATGTGAGCGGACATAGGTAGCATTTGGGGCTCAAGGAAATCTTTCACCAGGAAGTCTCTCCCTACATTTGACCCATGTTGGGGGCCAGGCCAGGTCACAGGAAAACGGGAAACCACAACAGTGACTGCCTCTTCCAGCTTCCCCGAGCCTGACGGGGCTTCGGACGTCTCCGGCCCTCCTCGTGGAGACGGGAGGAGGGAATCACCAGACAGAGAGCCGAGGTTGATAGAACAGTGATGTTTATTGATGTTACAAGTCAGCCGTGTCTCCTGCAAACCATCCCGTGTCCATTCTTTTTATAGTCCTTTTCCCTCCACCTGTCATTCATCAATCGGGGCAGAGACTCCTCCCCAATCCCTCCCCGAAGGAGGAGCCCATCCTTTCTGTGCCTCCCCTGCCACGGGCCAGGTTCCACCACTTCAGCCCGTGGTAATCAAGGAATCCTGGGTTAGGGTGGGTCCTGGCACAAAGGAGTCCTCACTCACTCCAGGAGGTTCAGGTCCAGGGCCCCCCACAGACAAACATCTATCCTGATGGAAATTAAGACCCTTCCCCCTGTGATTTCTTCCTCAACTATAAGAATGAAGGATAGTGGCCTCCCCAGGGATACAGTAAGAAAAGGTAGGCACTGGAAGGTGAGGCTGGCTTTCTTCCCCACAGGTCCTCAACTTTCAAAGCCTACTTTCTGTCACTTGACATGGCCCTACTGGCTTCAAGCAGCCTACATGGTCATAATCCCACAAACATGAAATGGAAGCTGTAATATCCCCAAAATAAGCTTCATATAGGGAAAAGATAGTAGGGGAAAGTGTTTCTGCTCCCCAAACTATAGAAACCTGGGGAACTTGGGCTGTGACTATCTGACCACAAACACACTCTGACTTATTTCTACTTTTATATCCTGATATCCAAAGAAAGGAAAATCCTAGGCTATTTCAAGGGATTAAAAACTGAAGAAATACTACTCTGAATCTCATACTGGAATCACTAGAATCATTCTAGGGCTCAAATGGTCATGCCAAGGTCCGAATTGTGTCTCCCAGAGTTTCCCAGGCTTCTGGGAAAGCAAACATTAGAAGTCAAGTCAGGAGGCCAGAGACCAAACTTCACCTTTTCCACCCCACAGAAGGGACACTATAGAGACAGACAGAATAACAGGCTAAAGAGGAGACTTGGAAAATAAAGAATTATCTAAGAGAACAGAGGAAATAAAAGTAGAGAGGAAACTATGAAATCCCTAGGGGAATAGGCATAATGAGGTTAGGGTGGGCAGAGAGAAAGGGACAGAGAGGAGACTGAGAAAAAAGAAAATAAGATGAGAAATTGGAAGGATAGATGGTTGGAAATATGAGGGAATACATAACAAACAAGAATTATGGAATAATTTGGCATTCCATCCCATGGAATGGAAGGAAGATCAAAAGATCAAGAACATGGCGGTGAAAAGAATGTTGATAGCCAGGGTCTTCATCAATAGCAGTCTCAAGCCCAGCAATCTGAGAAGCACCTGGTTCTGCTGCTTAGGTCCTGATTCTCCTGATAACAGAAGAAAAGGTCAGGGTCAGGAAGAAAGGCATTTTTGAATTTCATTAGGAATCAATGATGGGATCTAACTGGGTGAGGAAAATAAGCCCCAGTTGTCAACTGCCTCTAGAGGAGGGAATATTACACATATAAAGGATATTCACAAATACTTTGCCCTAGCATGGCATACCATGACATACTTTAAATGTTGTTTTATTATATGCACCTTAGTTTTTAGCTATCAAACATACTGAACCAAGAGACATCTCAGCATCTGAGCCCCAGGGGAAATCATATCCTAAACAATGGCTTCTCTCAGGCACTGAACTCTAAGACACCATATATTCTGAGCATTGGATTATCACACACTGAGCCTGAAGCTATCACTTTGATGACTTGTTTTTTTCAACCTTTTGTCCTGAGCTATTACAAACAATGAATATGAGCAACTACACCTTTTTCCCTGGGTGATCATGTACTAAAATTCCTGGGTTATTACCTCTCCGCTTGAGACTATCACTAACTCTAAAATTTGGCTCATTCTTCTTCTCAGTTCTTAGAAAGATATTACAGGTTCTTCATTATTTCTTCCCTGGATTTCTTCATTATTTCATTAATGCGAGCTTGTTGAACTCACATTTATTAAAATGAACACCAAATACTATGTTAAGTGCTGAGGGAGATACAATATTTTGATTATACATAGTACTTGTTTCCACAAAGCTAACAGTCTAGTAGTAGAATAAGGTACAAACAATGGTAATGATAACATATGATATTATACATTACAGAAATGCAAAACAAGCTACTCTCTGAAGTCTAAGAGGGGAGGTCATTGTAGAATAGGGGCTTCAAGGAAGAATTAAAAGATAAGGTAGAATTTCAGTGTGACCTGGAAAGATGGGCAAGTTTCACAAACCAAGAGGGAACATTATAATGTTATTAAGACATAATAGAAAAGCCTGAGAAAATCCAAGGAAGTGAAGAGAAATGTGGTATGTTCTATGGGCCATGAGTGGGCCAGACTAATGAGAGATTATAATGTACAGAAGAGAGTAAAATGATATCAGGGTGGCATCAGATGGTAGAGGACTTTGACAGCCAAACAACAGATTTGGACATTATATGGGAGACCAAAGAAAACCACTAATGATTTCTTTATTTTTTAAATATTTTTTCTTTTTTTAATTTTTATTTCTTTTTTTAATTTTTTTATGATTTCTTAACAGAGAAGTGAAATTATTATACATACATTTATATATACACATATGTGTATGTATATATAGACATATACATAAAAGTCTGTATGTAATCTTTCATATATGTGGAAGATTAGTTGGTGATTGTATTGTAATGTGGAGGAGAAAGCAGAGTTGGGAAGCTATATATGGGGAATATCTCAGCAATCCAGGAAAATGATAATTAGGACCTTTACTAGGGAGATGACAATAAGAATAAAGAGTTGCAAACAGCAATTAAAGATATTGTAAAAGCAAAATTGGCAAGATTTGAGGGAGTAACTAGATATAAAACTGAAGATACCTGAAGAATGAACAATTACCCCAAATATACAACATAAGAGAAGGGTGAGCTGAAGGGCAGCAGAACAAGGAGAAATGTCAAAAACAGGGGAAAAAAGAATAAGCTCCATTTTAGACATGTTAAATTTGAGGGACCCATGGTCCATGCAGGAAAGTATGTTCTAAAAGAATTTAGAGATGTGGTTTTGAGGATTCATAAGAGAAGAAAAGGTCTGGAGATACAGATTGGTGAGTTATCAGCAGAGATTTAGTAGTGAAGTCAGAGGAATGAATGAAATATTTAAAAGGAAAGAGAGTCAAGATTGGCCCTTAAGGAATATCCACACTAAAGAGGATTCAGAGAGGAAGATAGAGAAGGAGCAATTAGAAAGGGCAATGAAAAATAAAAATAATGTAGTGTCACTGGAGAACGATGGAGGAATTGTTCAGTCATAGGTAACAATCTATTAAAAGTTTCAGAAATGCCAAAGGAAAATGGAGACTCAATTTCTGCTTAGAAAGACACTGAAAAAGCTCCCTGTGCTAAGGAGGGGAGTATGAATAAAAAAAAAAAAAAAGATGTAAAGGGCTTGGAGAGAAAATGACTAGAGAGTTGGTAAAAACAACTCCTAGAATTTTAGCAGTGAAGAGGAGAAGAGTTTCCATAGAGCAAGTGAGCAATTAAGGTCAAAAGGTTTGAGAAGACCCAAGTTTATCATCAGAGAAAAGGAGTTAGGAGTAAAGGATTCATAGGGGATAGAGCAAAGCTCTGGGGGAGGCAGGAGATGGACTTAATGGCAGAGACAGCACTAGGAGCTCCTCATAGTCAGCATGAAAAATTAGAAAGAGTGCTAGACTTAGTGAAGAAAGACTATTATTAAATCTTCCATGTGGGTCTCCCTGCCCCAGGTTTTTCCTCACTCAAGCTTATTCTCAACAACCACCAAAATGACTTTCCTGAAATGAGGAGCTGACAGCAGGTTAGAATCTAGCTTCTAACTTTTACCAACTAGGTGTTGTTGCTATTGTTCATTCAAGACTAAATCATGACTGATCTTTGATGACACCCTTTGGAATTTTCTTGGCAAAGATACTAGAATGGTTTGCCATTTCTTTCTCTAATGGATACATTTTGTCAAGCAATCAAAAGTTAAGTAACTTGCCCAGGATCAGACAGATAGAAAGTGTCTGAGGCTAGAACTTCGGGTCTTCCTAATACCAAGTCCAGGTTCTATCCACTGAGTCACTGGTTGCCTTCTTACCAATAGTGTAATAATGGACAAATCACTAAATCTCTCTGAAACTTTGTTTCCTCATTTATTAGAGGGGGAGGAGACAATAGTTCTAATACTTCCCTCATAGGGCACTTATGAGGCTCAAATGAGATGGTGTGATTGTATAAAATGATTTGAAGACTTTAAAGTGTGGAATAAATATTGGCAAATATTATTCTTTGGTCAGAGTTTGGGAAGAGGTAATGAAGCTAAAAAGGGATGAGCATGAGTTGGAGGACTATAAGGGAGAATGCTCACATAGGAGAGCCTCAGGATATTTAGGGAAATTACAAGCTGTCTTCCAAACCTGTGAGAATTGTGAGTTGATGAAGGGGTAAAAAAGAGTAAGTTTAAAACTATTATTATAGGAAATAAAGATGGCAATAAGACAGGACTTATTTTATTAGTAAAAGAAAATTCTAGATGTAACTTCTTTCACCAAGGCAGTTTGGTACTTACTATGTAAATTGTCATGTTAGAGAGTAGCGTAGAGTAATAAACTGCCCATGGACACACAACCAGTATATATTAGAGGTGAGATTGAAATCCAGACTTGAAGGTCCACCCTCTATCCACTATATTGACAAATGAAAAGTATAGTAAATATAAATTCGGAGTGATGGCCAAGGTGAGATGCTATAATATAAATCTGTAATAAATAAAGTTAATTCAGATTTGAGATTTCCTACATTCTGACTCACCATTCCAGAAGTAGAAGCAGAGAAAAGAAGTGGGAGCTACCCAGAGATGAAGAGAAGGACAAGGAGAATAGAAATGAGCTACTCCCCATCCTGAGCCCTGAATTGTCATGTTCCCTGGATTTTGGATTTTCACATATTCTGAAGGCCATCTAGACCATCACTTCCTCCACTCCCTCAGTCATTACTCACACTGAGCTTTTCTGCATACTACACTCTGAGCCCTGAACTAATACATATCTAGGTAGTTTGTATCATGCTCTATGTTGGTCATATTGTCAGAGTGGGAAATGTGAAGACTAGCATACTAGTCAAATTGTTTCCCTTTTGATCAGGCTGCTTAAGCTCAATCTCTTTTTCTCTATCCTTTTATCTTTCACCTTTTACCCACCTGTGAGTTCCTGGTAGTGGAAGGTTGGTTTTAGCTGAAGGGGGATCCCAGTGTCTGAAACTAGAAAGATATAATCAGCCACAACTTTGGGATCCAGTGAGCCCAGGACTTTTTCCTCCAGCCCAGGACTTCTCTCTATAAGTCAAAATCCCTTCATCAGTCAGGCTCCCCCCTTGTCTATCCCATGAATCTCATCCATTATTTATGGATTCTTCTCACACACACACTCAGTGAGGAACTCTGGTCAGGAATAGTCCATTTTACCCAAGGATCCCTAATCCAGTCCAGGTCCCTATTCCCTAACCAGGGACTTCCTCTGCCCTCTATAGAATTTCCTAATCCTACCCTTGTTTTTATCCCTCAGTGATCTGGCAAACAGTTCCAAAACACAAGCACCCACCCCCCCCTGCAGGGATTGCTCATACCTGACTGATGGGACAGAAGGGTCTCTTTCCCAAGGTGCTGCACTGAGCAGGTTACTGAGTCATTCTCACCAACCCTGCCAATCTGGATGGCGCTGTAGGTGCCATGGGCTGTGGGAGTCACAGTGAGGGCCTGGGCTGAGACTGAGGTCTTAGGGAAGGCCAGAGACACATGAAGTTCCTTGGGATAAAAGTCACTGACCAAGCAGGCCACAGCATCCTGACTCCTCACCAGGAACACACTGGGTGACAGAGGGGCCCGAGGTCCTGCAATCAAACCATGGCTTCCTGTCACTCAGCTGGCCCCTACAAAGCATCCTGCAAGCTTGCAACCCAGATCCAAGTGTGGCAAGGCACATATGTGACCAAATAACAGTAAAAAGCAAACCTCACCCACTTCCTGGCCCCCTCTCAGTTCCAGTCTGGCCCCTTGTGTGGAGAGCAAACACATGAAACCAAGTTAACTGTGAAAAACAAACCTCACCCTTATTTCGCAGCCCTCTCTCATCTGAACCCCATGCGTGGGAAGTGAATTCATGTGACCAAATAACTGTGAAAAGTAGACCTCAGCCTCAGCATCAAGGCTCTCACATCCCTAGTTCATATGCCTGTGCTACCCCAGACCACAGCCCCTTTTCTCTCTCCCAACTTCCCCCCATCCCAGTCCTAGCTTCCACTGTGGCTAACAGTTCTCTAGACTTCATCTCTGGGTGTCCCAAGTCCATTAGCCTTATTATGACAAGAACTCAAAGTCCTTCAATCATCTTCCATAGTCTAGCCCCAGGAATTACTACCCAGAGTGGATCACTAGGTGTGCATGTTCACACAGCACTCTGATACAGAAATGAAGGCTCTCAGGTCTAGCACCAGCAACTATGTGACCTACAACCAGTCCTAGTCTCACAAGGTTTCTTTCCCTATAGCAGAGACAGAGGAGATACTCACCAGGGTCCACAGTCACATTTGTCCCAGAACCAAAGATCAGCTTGTCTGTATCACCTCCATCACCCACCCTCCTTGTGCAATGATAGTAGCCCGAGTCCCCCAGGCTAAGATTCTTTATCTGGAGAAAAATCTGGCTGCTGCTGTCCTCCCTGCTAGAGGTGATGTGGCTCTCTCTGGCTTCTGAAAATGTACTGTTGAGGTTGGTCAGCCAGAGTGGGGTACGTCCAAGGGCCCAAAGGTACCAGCTCAGTCTGCTTGTGTTCAACTGAAAGCCAGATACTTGGCATTTGAGGCTCAGTGTCATTCCAGTCAGGTGTGGGCCTCCCCCTGATTCTTTCAGCAGTGTCTCGTCTCCTATGCAGGAAAAGGATAGTGGAGGCAGAGTAAAGAGAGACCCAATCCTCCTCCTAGGAGTGAAGATCTTGAGTCCTTAAATGCCATTCTGTCCTACACCCTTCTCTCCTCCCCTAGGATCTTAAGTAACAAAGATTTAGATATATCAAAGAGAAGGAAATGGAGGACATGAGCTCCATAGCCAAAGGAAAAGACAAACATGGTCACTGACAAGATTCAAGGACAATTTATAGGGTTGAATTTCTTGGGACTGGAAGGTAAAGTGCCTAGGATCAGGAGAGGGAAAATTCATTGCCTTGAATTCTTAGATTTGGGATTCAAAAATTTGGGGAATGGCATGTGTTAAGGGTTTGGGGAGGGATGACTTGGGAATATTTTACATTAGGAGACAGGACTGGCTGAGGAAACTGACTCATATAGCCACCTCAAGCTTAGGTAAACTGAGATCATCAGCCCAATCCAAGATTCCTCCCACAATCCTATAGTTTTTAGGGGTGCAATGGAATAGAATTCCCTGCCCATCTTCCCCCACCTCTGTTAGAAACATGGAAACTTACGTGGAAGTACAGTCACTTTTGTTCCAAGACCAAAATTGTTCCATTGAGCTCACTGTGTCACAGGAGAAAACCTAAACCTCCATCCTTGGGAAGAGCAAGGGGAGTATGAATTGACAGGAAGTGGGTTGAAAGATAACAGCAGGATCCAGGAAGTGAGTGACAACAGCAGCTGGTATCAGGTTCATAGGAATTCAACAAGTTCATGAAGCCCCAGTAAAATGGGGGATTTTGAAAGGCAAAATGGTATAACGGCATAGCTTTGGAGTCAGGAGACCTCAGCTAAAGTATGACTCCAGCATTAACTGAATGCGACCATGGGCAAGTCATTTAACTCTTCAATGTCTCGATTAACTCTCTAAAATTGAGTCTCCAAGGATCTTGATCTACATCAAGAATGACCTTACTTCAAAGGATATGAACAGACAATTTTCAGATGATGAAATTGAAACTATTACCACTCATATGAAAGAGTGCTCCAAATCACTATTGATCAAAGAAATGCAAATTAAGACAACTCTGAGATATCACTACACACCTGTCAGATTGGCTAAGATGACAGGAAAAAATAATGATGAATGTTGGAGGGGATGCGGGAAAACGGGGACACTGATGCATTGTTGGTAGAGTTGTGAACGAATCTAACCATTCTGGAGAGCAATCTGGAATTATGCCCAAAAAGTTATCAAACTGTGCATACCCTTTGATCCAGTGGTGCTGCTACTGGGCTTATACCCCAAAGAAATACTAAAGAAGGGAAAGGGACCTGTATGTGCCAAAATGTTTGTGGCAGCCCTGTTTGTAGTGGCTAGAAACTGGAAATTGAATGGATGCCCATCAATTGGAGAATGGCTGGGTAAATTGTGATATATGAATGTTATGGAATATTGTTGTTCTGTAAGGAATGACCAGCAGGATGAATACAGAGAGGACTGGCAAGACTTACATGAATTGATACTAAGTGAAATGAGCAGAACCAGGAGACCATTATACACTTCAACAACAATATTGTATGAGGATGTATTCTGATGGAAGTGGATTTCTTTGACAAAGAGACCTGAGTTTCAAATGATAAATAATGGACAGAAGCAGCTATACCCAAAGAAAGAACACTGGGAAACGAATGTGAACTATTTGCATTTTTGTTTTTCTTCCCGGGTTATTTTTACCTTCTGAATTCAATTCTCCCTGTGCAACAAGAGAACTGTTCAGTTCTGCAAACATATATTGTATTTAGGATATACTGCAACATATCTAACATATATAGGACTGCTTGCCATCTAGGAGAGGGGGTGGAGGGAGGGAGGGGGAAAATCGGAACAGAAGCGAGTGCAAGGGATAATGTTGTAAAAAAATTACCCTGGCATGGATTCTGTCAACATAAAGTTATTATAAAATAAAATAAAATAAAATATTAAAAAATAAAATAAAATAAAAAAAGAATGACCTTACTGAGAGTTCCCTATGTCAACAAAATAACAAGACTGGTTTTTAAAAAATTGGTGAACTTCAAATTGGGTTCTGGCCAATGGCAAGTATAAGCAGGTTCAGAGATCCTTTCAGGGTCCCTTCTTTAATAGGATCCCATGAAGACCAGATTCTCAGAGCTTTTAGCAGGACTTTTTGATAAAACATCTCACATTAGGCTTGTGGGAAAGATAAAGAATATAAACTAGATGATGAGAGTTAGATATACTCAGTGCTAATTGGATGATTGGACTCATAGGAATCATAATTCAATGTCAATGTGATAGTAGGTCTACAGTGAAGAATCCCAGGAAGCTGTTTCTCTTTGTGATTTTAGTATTTTCACTATTTATGAAATGGGGAATTGGAAGATTGACAATGCATTGGTGTGTTCCGTTGAGGGAAATTCCCCATGTGGAGGAGGTTTCCTTGGTTCCAAGAAGGGATTTTTATGTTTCTTCTTGTTGCATCTTCAATTAAATTATCCCTTCATAAAAGCTCATTGATGTTGTGTTAAATAAAACTGAGATGCTAGTAAGCTTAAAATGAACATTGATTAATTGGAGAGGTTCTAGAAAAGGGCATCCAGGATAGTGAAGAGCCTTGAGCTCCTGCTATATGAAGACTAGCTGAAGGAACTAGAAATGCTTAAACTGGAAGAAGAGAAGACTCGGAGTAAGACATGATAACTTGGCTCAGTTATTTGAAAAGCTATCATATAAAGGGAAATAAGATTTATTTTGTGGGGGTCCAGAAAGTAAAAGGAATGGATAGAGATTTCAACAAGGCAAATTAGACTAATATCAAGAAAAAGTTCATAGTAATAGCTTTATATGGTATTTGAGGCTTAATGGTGTGTTCTACATACATTATCTCATTTGGTGCTCATGATAAAAGAGGAAGATGCTCTTATCCCCATCTTATAGATGATGAAACTGAGGCTAAGAGAGATTAAG